>NC_041393.1:492589099-492601174 GCF_002162155.2 Triticum dicoccoides | reverse complement strand
TGGACCCCCCTGACGTGAAACCGACGCCAAAAATTCCTATAAATACAGAAACCCCCGAAAAAACCAAGATCGGGAGTTCTGCCACCGCAAGCCTCTGTACCCACAAAACGCCAATCGGAACCCTACTCCCGCTCCCTGCCGGAGGGGGGAATCATCATCAGTGGCCATCTTCATCTTCCCGGCGCTCTTCATGACGAGGAGGGAGTAGTTCACCCTTGGGGTTGTGGGTTTGTACCAGTAGCTATGTGTTTGATCTCTCTCTCTCTCTCTCTCTCTCGTGTTCTTGATTTGTCACGATCTTGATGTACCGCGAGCTTTGCTATTATAGTTGGATCTTATGATGTTTCTTCCCCTCTACCTCCTTGTAATGGATTGAGTTTTCCCTTTGAAGTTATCTTATTGGATTGAGTCTTTAAGGATTTGAGAACACTTGATGTATGTCTTGCATGTGCTTATCTGTGGTGACAATGAGATATTCATGTGATACACTTGATGTATGTTTTGGTGATCAACTTGCGGGTTCTGTGACCTTGTGAACTTATGCATAGGGGTTGGCACACGTTTTTGTCTTGACTCTCCGGTAGAAACTTTAGGGCACTCTTTGAAGTTCTTTGTGTTGGTTTGAATAGATAAATCTGAGATTATGTGATGCATATCGTATAATCATACCTGCGGATACTTGTGGTGACATTGGAGTATCTAGATGACATCAGGGTTTTGGTTGATATGTGTCTTAAGGTGTTATTTTAGTACGAATTCTAGGGCTGTTTGTGACACTTATAGGAATAGCCTAATAGATCGGTCAGAAAGAATAACTTTGAGGTGGTTTCGTACCCTACAATAATCTCTTCATTTGTTCTCTGCTATTAGTGACTTTGGAGTGACTCTTTCTTGCACGTTATGGGATTGTTATATGATCCAATTATGTTATCCTTGTTGAGAGAACTTGCACTAGTGAAAGTATGAACCCTAGGCCTTGTTTCAAAGCATTGCAATACCGTTTTCACTCACTTTTACTACTTGCTACCTTGCTGTTTTTATATTTTCAGATTACAAAAACCTATATCTACCTTCCATATTGCACTTGTATCACCATCTCTTCGCCGAACTAGTGCACCTATACAATCTACCATTGTATTGGGTGTGTTGGGGACACAAGAGACTCTTTGTTATTTGGTTGCAGGGTTGTTTGAGAGAGACCATCTTCATCCTACGCCTCCCATGGATTGATAAACCTTAGGTCATCCACTTGAGGGAAATTTGCTACTGTCCTACAAAACTCTGCGCATGGAGGCCCAACATGAGTCTACAAGAAGGAGGTTGCGTAGTAGACATCACTTGCTTGCGTACAATTTCCTCAAATTGCTTACTTCGGCAAGGCTCTTGTAAACACCTTTCTTTATAATTCCCTTCAATAAACTATTTTCTTGCTCAAGTGTAACTTGGCTAAGAGAATCATTAGTGGAATCAAGAGAACTACTAGAAGCAACAATATTGAGTTTAGCATGATTATTGTTACTACTAGAAGATGAATCTTTCTTGCTCTTGTTGCTAGATTTTACTTGTGGCATGTAAGTAGACAAGAGCAAACGCTTGACAATGTAAGAAGAACTTTTCTTTCGAAGATCATCATTGATTGCTTTTAAGAACCCATGCTCTTGCAAATTGAGCTGTTCAAAGCGTAGCTTCTCATGAGTCTTTAAAAGCTCTTGATGATCCTCTAAAGTAGTTTCATGAGCTAACTTAAGAGTGCTTAGTTCTTTAGTTAGACGCCCAATCTCCTTCTTATCATTGTCATTCATTTCATCTTTATTAGTATGATTAATAGCAATTTCATCATAGTTTTCATCACTAGTATTATCAACAAGTAAATCATCTTCATCACTATTGAAACCAACATAATCGGGGTGTGATACCTTGGGGCCTTTAGCCATGAAGCATCTTACAATCCCTTCATTTGGTGACTCAGATATGTCATAGGAGTTGGATGACACAAGTGCAAGATCGGCAACACCTTCATCTTAAGTATATTCGAACTTGGAGTGATAACTTCTCTCAGAGTAGTTGTCGGAGTCGGAACTGGATACCCATTCACCAACGTGAGCTTGATGTCTTCGTCTTGTGTAGCTCTTTGGTGACTTTTCCTTCTTTTCTGAATCCTTGCTTCTATGAGAGGGTCTTCGTTCATAACGATCATCTCTACTCCTTCTCTCTCTTGGTGGTGATTCGTCTCTTTTACTTCTCCTTCTATGTGAGTCTTCTCTCCTTTTGTAGGGAGTCGTAAACTCATTGGAGTAGTGTCTGGGTCTTCCACGATTGTAGCAATTGAGATCACGACTAGAAGTTCTTTTGTCATTGTAGGACCTTGACTTGGAACTTCTCTCTTTGCTTCTACTCTTGTAGAACTTGTTGAAGTTCTTCACCATTAAGCTCAATTCTTCATTGAAGACTTGTTTTTCACTTGATGTTGTAGGAGCATCACATGAAGCTTTATAAGAACCACTAGACTTGTTGTGAAGCTCTTCCTTATCATTGAGTGACATCTCATGAGCAACAATTCTACCAATGACTTCTGTTGGCTTGAGGTCTCTGTAGTTGGGCAACATTTGGATCAAGGTGCACACGGTATAACATTTTCCATCCAAGGATCTTAGGATCTTCTTGATGATGATCTGTCGGTCATATCTTTTCTTCCTAAGCTGACAATCTCATTTGTGATGAGAGCAAGCCTAGAGTACATGATGAAAGTGACTACATGAAATTCCCGTGTGACCTCAAGAACACTTTGCTTATTATAAGAGACCGTTTTGGCATGTCCTTTGCTCAAAAGGATTGGGCTACCTTGATGCACTTTTGTTACTGTTTCCGTTACTTGCTTGTTACAAATTACATTGCTACCAAACTACTCGTTACTTATAATTTCAGGGCTTGCAGACATTACCTTGCTGAAAATTGCTTGTCATTTCCTTCTGCTACTTGTTGGGTTTGACACCCTTACTTATAGAAAGGACTATGATTGATCCCCTATACTTGTGGGTCAACAAGGCTCTTTTCTGGCGTTGTTGCCAGGGAGTGAAGCACTCTTAGTAACTGGAAATCGGTAAGTAAAAATTATTACTGCATGCTGAAATTTATCGTCACTTGTTACTATGGAGAACAATCCTTTGAGGGGTTTGTTCGGGGTATCTTCACCTCGACCGGAACCACAATTAGTTACCCCTCAACCTACTGCACCTACTGAAAATATTGAAAACAAAATTCCTTCGGGTATGATAGGACAACTGATAGTTAATCCTTATGCAGGAGATGGAACCAAACATCCTGATATGCACTTAATATATGTGGATGAGATTTGTGGATTGTTTAAGCTTGCAGGTGTAAGTGCATCTAGTGCCCCTTAGTGATTTTGGTGTATTGAAGACTTATAGGTTAAGGGACTAATATGTTTGTGAGTGTACACAGGCTCTATAAGTCAATGAGGAGTTTGATATTTACAGTGAAAGTCGACCCCTAAAAATGAATGTCTTCGGCTGAAGACTTTGGTTCTCCTGAAGACTTTGAAAGTGAAGAAATTGGTGTGACCATGAAGACTTGATATTCATACGAGGAATCTGAAGTGTGAAGACCTTTCTTTTCGTAGTTTCATTTTCTCTTTCTTGAGTCATAGGAAACACCGTACTGTTAAAGGGGGTCAAGGTAATACTAAGGAAACATATTTCCAAGTGATGCTCATCTCAAAATCCTACACCTACCCAATCCTTCGAGTGAAGCCATTGGAAATCTCATATCAGTTCAGTCAATTTCTTCAGAGACAGAGACAAAGATCTTCTGGTCTCTGAGGAATTTGTTCTGACTGAGGAGTTAGGAATTTGCCAGTGCGGATTGCCTACACTATGAGGAACATGATAGCCCTGAGGAATTCGAACCTCAAAATATCCGACCGTTGCTGAGCCGCGCGCTAGCCGTTCCAAAATATCTACCACCTAACGGTCATATCATTGAAGGACATTTATGTCTTATCATGTCGGGCTGCTCCCTAGGCTATAAATAGCCGCCCCCTACAACCACTAGCTGGTTGGCTGCTCCGAGAGAAACTGACACTTGTCATTTGAGAGCATCCCATCCTCCAAGGACTTTGAGCGAAAATCATCAAGTGAGGAAAAACCCAAGTCCCAAACCCAAACCTACAAACCCCGAAGTGATTGAGCATCATTGAAGAGATTGTTCCTGTGTGGAACCGATGCTTGTTACCTTTAAGGACTGTGTATCCTCCATACGGTTAGGCATCATGGTCTGAGCATCCAAGAGGAATTGTGGATTGCCGAGTGACCTAGTCTGTGAAGGTTTGGAAGTCACCTGTGAAGACTTACCACTACTGTTGGGCGAGATTTGCGTGATCTTAGCTCAAGGAGAATACGGTGAGGACTGTGTGTCTGGGACTATGTGTCCTCGAGTTTAAATACTCATCCGCTCCAACCAGACGTACAACTGTCACAGCAGTTGGAACTGGCCGAACAAATCATTGTCTTCACCAACCCAACTGGTTCTATTTCCTCAACCTTTTCATTTCCTCAGTTATGTGTTGATGTACCTGATCATTACTGTTTGAAGACATTGACTGATGACTTTCTCTATTTCCTCAATCCTAATTCTTCAGTCTGTTTGTCTTCATCCTGCTTATCATGTGTTTACGCTTTCTGTACTCGGTGCTTGTCTTTCATTACATCATGATGACTATGCTTTTACTCTATTTTTCTTATACCTGAGTACTTATTCCGCTGCAAGTAGTTCTTAGCTTAGGAATTTCCTTACCTTGAAATTCTTCAGTGAAGTTTTCTTAAAAATCGCCTATTCACCCCCCCCTAGTCGACGTAACGCACTTTCAACAGGTTTACCCAGAGATGAAGATAAGAAGAAAGTTTTCCCTTTTTCTTTGAAGGGAAAAGCATTGGCATGGTATAGGCTATGCGATGATATTGGATCTTGGAATTGGAATCAATTGAAATTGGAATTTCACAAAAAAAACCAATTCATCTAGTTCATCGTGATCAGAATTATATATATAATTTTTAGCCTCGTAAAGGAGAAAGTATCGCTATAGCTTGGGGGAGGCTTAAGTCAATGTTATATTCATGCCCCAATCACAAGCTCTCAAGAGAAATTATTATTCGGAATTTTTATGCTCAGCTTTCTCATAATGATCGATCCATGCTCGATACTTCTTGTACTGGTTCCTTTATGAAGAAGACTATTGAATTGCGGTGGGATTTTTTGGAAAGAATTAAACACAATTCTGAAGATTGGGAACTCGATGAAGGTAAAGAGTCTGGTTTTAAGCTTGAGTTTGATTGTGTTAAATCTTTTGTGAATACCGATGCTTTTCAAAAGTTTAGCACTAAATATGGACTTGACTCTGAGATAGTAGCCTCCTTTTGTGAATCTTTTGCTACTCATGTTGATCTCCCTAAGGAGAAGTGGTTTAAATATCACCCACCTATCAAAGAAGAAATTAAAGAACCGGTAGTTGCTAAATAAGAAACTATCATTTACAATGTTGATCCAGTTGTTCCCACTGCTTATATTAAAAACCACCTTTCCCTGTTAGGATAAAGGAACATGCTAAAGTTTCAACTGTGGTCAATACAAGTTATATTAGAACACCTAAACCAGCTGAAAAATCATAGTAGAACCTAGTGTTGCTATGGTTAAAGATCTCTTGGTCGATAATATTGATGGGTATGTTATTTACTTCGTTGGTGAAGCTGCTAGAATTGCCAAACCCAATGGGAATGATAATGATAGACCCGTTGTTGGCATGCCCGTTGTCTCAGTTAAAATAGGAAATCACTATTATCATGGTTTATGTGACATAGGTGCTAGCGTGAGTGATATTCCTTTTACTTTATATCAAGAAATTATGAATGACAGAGCACCCGCCGAGATAGAAGACATAGATGTTACTATTAAACTTGCTAATAGAGACACCATCACACCACTTGGGATTGTTAGAGATGTTGAAGTCTTGTGTGGGAAAATAAAATACCCTACTGATTTTCTTGTTCTTGGTTCCCCACAGGATGACTTTTGTCCCATTATCTTTGGTAGACCTTTCTTGAACACCGTCAATGCTAAAATAGACTGTGAGAAACAAACTGTCAGTGTTAGTTTTGGTGATGAGTCTCATGAGTTTAATTTTTCCAAGTTTAGTAGAAAGCAACATAAGAAAGAATTGCCTAGCACTACAAAAAAAATACACTTCCGTGATGATACATGTTTGTCACAGCAGGTCGCGTTTTTTGTCATGCATGTACATCCATGACGATTTTATGACAGAATCAAGATAGTCATACATGTGCTGTCGTAGAAATGTTCCATGACATTACCAAAATTATCATCACGGAAGTGTCCACTTCCATGACGATAAATCGCGCATCACAGAAGTGCTTTCGTCAAGGGTGATCGACACGTGGCATCCACCGTAACGGAACATTGTTAAGCTATCGGGTCCGGTTTTGGATCCGATAACCCATTAACAGCCCCGACCAATGGGGATTTTCCACGTGTAAAATCATCATTGGTTGGAGGAAACACGTGTCGGCTCACCGTTGGGATAGTTGGTCATCCACTCATTGGACCCAAGGCGCCTATGATACGTCGACACGTGGCACGGCCCAACAGAGGCCCATTCGTGTGAAAAGGCCGGCCCATTTGACTTGGTCAAAACATGGCGGGTCGGCCCATAGAAAGCCTATTAATGGCATGTTCGCATATAGCCCATTTACAGCCCGCTAACCCAGGGCCCGTTACGACCTCTCCGAATTAGGCCCAGTAGCTTCATCTGGGCCGTCCAATATGATTCCAGGCCGTTTTAACTTCTGGCCCATGTATGGCCCATGACGTCTTTCGGCCCATATGAGGCCCTTTGTAACTCTTGGCCCATTAACGGCCTATGGTGAAACTGGCCAGTAATGAATAGTGTATCACTTTATACCCATTAACGGCCCATTATTCCATTGGGCTGTTTCCAGCCCAAGTTATCTTTCGGCCTTCTCAGGGCCCATTTATTCTTGGGCTCATTTCCAGCATTCAGTTACTTACGACCTGTTATTGTCATTTTCTTCTTGTGGGCCAAATTCATCCCATCATTACAGTCGGCCCATTTGTGGCTCGTTAATACGTTGGGCCATTTTCATGTCAAAAAACCATTGGGTTGTTTTCATAGAGTCATCAACAGCCTATTAAGGGCCCGCTATGGTACACGAACAGTACGGCCCATGATTGGCGAAATGATGATACGCCACGTAAAAGGCCCATGGATCCTACGACCCGTAGAAGGCCCATGGATCGTACGGCCTGTAGAAGGCCCATGGATCGTACGGCCGGTAGAAAGCCCATGGAACCTATGGCCCGTATAAAAGGCCAATGGACCCTACGGCCCGTAGAAGGCCCATGGATCATACGGCCCGCAGGAGGCCAATGGTTACAACAGTCCGTTTGTTGCCATGACTATTTTGGCCTAGTACCAAAAATAGGCTATTGTGGCCACTAGAAAAACATAGAAAAAGAACTGCAATGACTACAAGCAAACAACTAAACAAGACAATAAGGAAATAAATAAGCAAGCAATTAATGCTAGCCTATTACTGCTATTACACATATTACATCCACTGGGCATCAAAGTTCGCCACCAATGCAAATATAGGGAAGAAAGCAGCATATTACATACACTGGTTGTCAAAATTGGCCACCAATGCAAATAAACGCGGTAGCAAAACAAGAGCATAACTGAAACAACTTTAGAAGAGCTCAAGAAACATTATCCTGGGTATCCACCATGCTGGCAATAAGCTTAGCAAGCTTATTAGCTTTGTCCTGTTTGGCGCTAAAATCCTCCAACGCTTGTTGTTGCACCAGAAAGTATGCATCTGGATGCTCCAGGGACTTCCGCAGTCCTTCCGCTTCTTGTCGCAGCACAGCTGATCGATGTTTTTCAGCTTGTAGTTGAGACTCAAGAAATCGAACTGATTCAGACAGTGAGTTTGAATAGCTTGTGCAAGCGGTAGTGGCCAGTAACTCGAACACCAAACCAAGACAGGACTTTGGGGTTGTCTCACTGTCTTCAAGATAGTCTTCCTTAGCTGTTTTATCAGCTTTTTTTAGACCAACAAGGATGTCTCACTATCTTGAACCTTATCTACATTACTTCCTTGACCATTGCTTAATAAGGCACTCTTCCCCAATATTCTGTCAGCATTCTAAAAGAAGAAACAAGCAGACACATGACAGGTTCAGCATGTACTAGTATATGAAACTCATTTCGGTGAACCAGTTTATTAGTAAGGTGGACAGGATTAAACTACCAAGTATTCTATTGCCAAGTACTAGTACATAATAAAAGTATCAAACAAACATATTTCTATGTCCTATGGTCACTGCATTGTCTTGCCAAATCAAAATAGAGACACGGTTCAAATCATATCAGTTCAAGACAAAGCAGCAGTGAAAGAATACAAAGTGTGGGAAACTACACGGCACAACAAGATTTCAGATGGGTACCACGGGTCTACATGTACAACAACACTATTGGCTCTGTTGTGATGCTAGTAATGTGCATGATATGAGAATTCAACTGTATACACAATTGAAATTGAAATCAACAGAGCTATTGATAAGAGCAAACATGTTAAAGAAACATGTGTGAACATACCTGCTGTGCCATTGGAGTTTCGATTGGATCCTTCAATTGAAAAATAAGTTTGTATGAGTAAATACAGTGATACAAGAGCAAAGCAATCATAGTTAAAAAAGGCGCGCCTAATCGAGCGCTTAAGCGTGCCTAGGCTCTAGGCGTTGGCAAAACGCATTGCGCATAACTACGCTTAATCTGTGCATAACTGCGCATAAGCATGCGCTTTGGTCAGTAAAGCGCAAGGCGGTGGCAAAACGCACAATTAACGCCTAGCGCTTTTTTGAACTATGATAGCAATGGAATCTTAAATTAGAACAGTTGTTCTTCAGGTTTAGGCACTTTTTCTACATGAACAGAGTACAATAAGATGCAAGAATATAGTACTTAAAAATAGAAAATGAGCTCATAGACCTTACCACATTCTTGGTTCGGGACCAGTACAGAACAAGGCGTTCCCAGTTATCGTCCAGTAAATGTGTCTCAGGAGAACGTAAGGGAATTTGATGAGTTTCTTTGCCGGTGAAGTACGTTTTCTTCAGGTAATTCTGATACTGCCACCAAGCATTCTTGAAGATAGCAGAGGTATTAGCAAAGGTTACCTCATCCTGAGTTTCCAAATCGGTCCTTCTCTATAGAGAAAAATGGGAAAATTTGTTGTATTATAACCATCATGGAGGTAGGATGTGTGGGACAAAGCAAAGTAATTACCATGAATAACATTACTTACACATAACTCCTGGACAAACACCTGCAACTGACATTTTCCTTCATCTTCAGTATAATATTTCCAAGATGGGAAGATACACACATATGATTTAACAACATCAAATGCGATAGATGCTAAACTACGACTAGCTGGTTGTGCTTCCTCCACAGGAATAGGCGTACTAACTGGTGGAGTTGGGGTTCGCCATGGTAGTACTGGCCCTTTGGGCACTAGAGCTGCCTTACTAACTGCTCTTGTTTGGGAGCTCTATGGTGGAGATGGTGATGTGTCAACAGGAACTGGGTTACTATCTGCTGGGGTTGGGGTTAGATTGGGTGAAGCTGGTTCTCTGTCCATCGCAATAGGGGTGCAATCTGAGAGAGTTTGGGTTATGTGTGGTAGGGTTGGTTCTCGTGCATGTACAACCGGGGTGCTATCTCCACCAAGAGGTAGCACTGTTTTATTTGAAGACCGTGTTTTTAGTCCGCTAGATACTGGCGTCACCCGCTCCAATTCAAATGGCTGATAAACAGGAAACATAGTTGAATGTACAGACATTGTATGAGAGACAGATGCAATAGATAGTGTGGAAAAAAGAGGGCATGAAATAGTTGACATGTATATTGTTTAACTAAAATGGATAGCATGACATAATTTCACATATATGATGTCTATCTAAACTGGATAGCATAGCATAACATAATTCAAAGATATGATGAATAACTAAATAGGATGGCATGACATAATTCACCTATATTTTATCTAAGTAATTAGGATTGCATCATTTAATTCACATATGTGATTTATATGCTAAACAGAGGGCATTCAATATGATGTATGAACTAAGAACATGGTGTTGAATATTGTGTATATGATGTCTAAACTATGCAATGCAAGACACCATATGCATGACATGAGCAGTATAATCGTGCCAAGTTAGAGCATACACCTCGGTGGGGGAATAGGACTGGCCATCTGCATCTGATTCCATCTATGAGGAGCTATCGGGGCCCAACAAGAGATCTACTTTGACGGGTAGCACTGTCTCCTCTGAAGGCCTTGTTTTCACTCCAGATTTTTCCATCTCCCACCCAAATGGTTGATTCACAGGAAGAGTAGTTTAATGTACAAACATGGTCGACAAATGGAAATGTACTCCCTCCATTTTTATATACAAGGCCACAAACCCATATTACAGGTACCAAGGTAGAAATTAATGCTTACTTAAGCCAATGTTGCAAGCTTGTATTTTCTCCTCGCTCGACGTGTTAATTAATGTGTATTTTTCTCTTCAACACACAATAAGACAACCCTCTCACTCCTCGTTGGTTGATTAATGTGGTACATGAAAACCAAGCTTCTCACTCCTACATGCATGCAAGGGGTATTAATGTCCTCAGTTGCTAATACGAGGCAAACCTCATCAATTTTACCTCGATTGATGTTAGTGGCCTTGTATAGTTACAAATTAAAAATTTGATAGTGGCCTTGTATACAAAAATGGAGGGAGTAATGAAGAAAAGGATAGGCAAGATATCATTCAAATATATGATGTCTGGTTAAACAGGATGGCATTGCACATTTCACATATATTATGGCTGGATAAAAGACATAAGACAGCATAATTCCCATATATGATATAGAAACTAAACAGGTGGCATTATAGAACATGTATAAACTAAGCAGATGACATATATGATGTCAAAAGTAGGCACTGCAAGGCAACATATGCATGATATGACTAACATCATCATGGAAAGGTTGAGCAAACACCTTGGGAGGTAAATAGGAGTGGTCAACGGCGTCTGAATCTGCCTCAGAACAGATATCTTCCTCTGGATTACAATCTGGAGAGGGGTGGGGAGGGTTTGCCATTGAACCCACCATGGAGAGATGTCTGCATGACATTGTATTGCCGCGCAAAACTCTTCTCTTTTTCTCTACATGTTCAGCATGATTGTGTACAATATCTGACATGCATACGAAAAAATATGGTGAGATTATGTAAGGAGAGCATGCAGAAATTTAGAGTGATGGTAACAACCAGTGGATGGATCCAAAAAAATATAGCAGGCCGATGATTGCTTTAATTTAATAAAAAGACAGATGATGATTGCTTTACTATTTGTTTCCCACCCAAGATGAACAACATAGGCATACTCTAGGTGAACCAGATATTAGACATAGATACTATTCATTGCTTCCTCGATATGTGCCCCACAACTAATTTAGAACTCAACTTTGAACATTAATTTGGACCTGACTTGGAGTCCAATAGAGGATGAAAAATAGATGTAAAATTTACATCCCCAAAAACCACCTGACTACAACAGATGAGGTAAAAACTGTTGACTCTGAAATTAACTATCGAAACTGAAATTTACTGTGGAATCTGAACATTACTGTCGAAACTGAACGCAATGGTAGCAGAGAGGCACTTGACATGTAGTTTAGGGATGGCCTGCAGTTCATCTTCAACCTGCACCCCCTTGAGCCGCCAGCCACCACCGGCCGAACCGCCGGCCCTAGTGCCGCCTCGCCGCCCCGAAACAACTCCCCACTACCGGGCCGCCGCCGCCCCGGCCAGCCCTCTAGGCCCCCCGCCCCACCCTGAACCCTAAGATAGATAGTGGGGTACCTCTCTAGCGAGCCCCCGTCCCCGCTGCGGGTGGTTCTTCCT
>NC_041393.1:492585503-492588928 GCF_002162155.2 Triticum dicoccoides | reverse complement strand
CCCCCAACCCCCTCAAAATCGACTGACCCAAAAGTCGATTCAGCCGACTGAAGTGTAGCTAAATTGGAGCAGAGCAGCTACACGAGCGAGGGGGAGAGAAGCAGCAGCAGCGCAAGCGAGCAAGCGAGAGCTAGAGCAGCAGCAGCTCGGCGAGCGAGCAATCGAGCGAGAGCTGGAGCAGCAGCAGCAGCAGCGCGAGCGACCGAGCAAGAGCCGGAGCAGCAGCAGCAGATCCGGCTGGTATGGACACCGCCGCCGAAGGGGCCTCGCACTGGGGGAGAGCCGCCATGGAGATGTTGCCCGTGGCACCGGCTTCAAGGTATCCGCTCCATGGGGGTGCGGGATGGAGCACCGTTGGCATCGGGAGGTCGAGTTAAGGAGAAGGTGCGATGCGATGAGTGTACAACCTCTTTGGTGGTGCGGAGTAGGCCTCGGCTTCGTCCGAGGAGTCGGTGAGGATGCTGCGGTTCTGGTGGAGCAGGTTAAGGCGGTGCTGCAGGGATGGAGCAGCCGCGATAGACGAGACGATCATCGGACCAGCTCCTTGGAGGTGGAGGACGGGGCGGCTGAACCGGCGGGACGAAGAGATGGTGACGGATCCTCATCCGGGGAGGTGGACGAGGGACATCGAGATGTTGCGGTGGATGACGTCGTCGGGGAAGAAGCTCCGGTCGGGCAGCGGTGAGGTGGCAGACGGAGGAGGGTGGGGTTTCGCGGCTGGAGCGGAGAGGTTATGGCGGCCTGGGATTTTGAATGGCGAAAAGGGGGCGAAGGTAGGGGGTGAACCATGACTTAGGGACGCGCTTGTCCAAAATGTAGGGTGTGTTACAAAAGTACCCCCCACCGATTTGAACTAGCGGCCCTTTTGGCTCAGGGTTAGAAGGGGGATTTCACGTGTCGGGATTTGGTAGTTGGAGGGAGTTTTCGCGCTTGTTTTCATTTCGGGATAGCAAGGCGCGGGTTGTGAAGGCGCCAGCTCTAGGAGCACGATATCTGAATTTTTGGGATATAACAAGGCATGGGTTGAATTTTACGGACAAGCCTAACATGTAGTAATATTGTACTTGTACGTACCAAATCAATTCGCACTTCCCTCAACCAAAAAGAAAATGAAAAAATTAAACTATTCACACCACACAAAGAGAGAGTCTTGCCCCGTTTTACTATACAAATGCTATTCAAAGCTACTCCCTCCTTCCATCTATATAGGGCCTAATGCGTTTTCCGATGCTAACTCTGACCAAATATTAGGGCAATAATATATGGCATGCAACTTACACAAAGCACACCGTTAAATTTGTCTGTGGAAGGTTCTTTTAGTGATATAATTTTCACATTGTGCATGTCATGTACTATTAATCTTGTCAATAGTCAAAGGCGGTCTTTAAAAACTCATTACGCCCTATATAGATGGAAGGAGGGAGTATGAATCCATGTTATGTCCAATTAAATTTTTTCGCTTGCTGTATAATGCATGTAACCTACTCATACCAACATTTTAGTGCATTCCAAATGTCTATACTACCGCTGCAATTCGAACTAAATTTGAATTTGTTTCTCTATTTCAATAAGAATCTACAATCATGATTATTGCCAACTTCAACCATCATTCGTTTACCTTAATAACACACCACATGATTACTATAGAGATAGATATGAACTATGTGTACTACATGAACTCGAATTCTATTTTTTGAATACACTTGATGTTGATTCCAAATAATAGCACATTTGATGTACTAACTATATATTCATAATATAAACCATGTCCCATACGTACACTGTGTTTATCACACAAAGTATAGTGCCCCGCCCCCTACATTATGACAAGTATTTAGACCTGAGCTGCAAAAGCCACACATTAGCCCAAATTATAATCAATGTTCTATGTATTATATGTAGTACTAGCAAGATGCCCATGCGTTCCACAGAAGATCAACATGATCAAGGGGCCTAATTTGCAAATATGGAGAGGGGTGTGGGTACCTTTTTTAAAAATTGCCATAGTTTCCTTCCTATCCGCCAGATATAAATCGGACGGCCTATATTGCAAGATGGCAGGCACACCATCATCAACAACTCCGTTTTTTATAAGAGTAGAGATAAAATATATTATATGTAGTATAACATGTTAAGAACCACACCATGTGTATCACCGTTATATATATTCACACATGCGTCGGTTTAAAACATTATGATAAATTCTTCAAATATCCGAATTCGCTTTTTATAGTGAAGTATGATCTCTATTCGTCTTTTACACCCACACAATCCTCTTATTTTGTAGCTAGCGCTAACTTTCTCTCGTGCATGCACACGCCCGCATCCCTCTCACCCTCCCTCAGCATTCTCTAGCTCCATCGCGCAAATTTGTCTTTTCACTTTAGGTCGTTCACCCATGGTGTGTGTAGGCCCCCCAGCTCCTTCTTTACGGCACACATTGATCGATATGCCTCTCTAACCAGGTGTGCCTAGCACAAACACAAGCTTCCCCTCTTCTCTTATCACCGTCCATGCCTCACTCCCACCACTCTTTTCATCGATCTCGTACTCGCACACTCCTCCCCCCTCGATATAGTATGCCTCTCGTACCACCTCCTAGATGCATCCCTCTCTCTCTATCCTTCTCCCCGTGCCTCGTTTGCTTCTAACACACACATGCATGTATACCGATCGATCTCCCAACATATACCTAGATCGACTTTAACTATTCCCCCCCCCCAATCGATCGACGTACCTCACAGTTATGTCTCTCCTTTCTATAACAAAGGGCGATTGATCTTCCTATGTAGTTACGTGTGCTGACCCGTCTCTCGCACGCACGTGCACAGACAAGCAGCCATCTCCTCTCTTATTGATATTGTGGGCGTGCCCTCTGTTTGTCTAGCAAGCCTATCCCACCATTTGTTAGAAGCAACTCCACTACCACCCCATCCAACACTCTAGCTTTGTCTCTCTCCCAACCTTATTCCTCTCCTACACATATGCATGGATGTCGATCGATCTCCCTTAATACATGAGGTAGATCGATCTCCTTAATATATGAGGTGGGCCTCTCTCCTCCTCCACACATATACCAGCCATTGTGCCTCTATAGTTAATTAGGCCTCCCTCTCCCCCCACCACACACCGATAGTTCAGCCTTGTAGGTAGGTATCCATGCCACAGAGACAAACTGCACATGTCCCCTCTCACCTTCCAGTAGGCCAGCCACTCTATATCTTTGACGTGGGCACACACAAATTCGATGGCACTCTTTATCAATCGCGCGCGCACACACACACATCATCATCATCATCATCATCATCATCCCTCTCTTTGATTCTATGGACACCTCAAGCCGATGATACCTCCACTCTCTTCTCGTGGATCGCCCCCTCTATATATATGATATATCCAGGACTCTATTTCACACACATTGCATA
>NC_041393.1:492555249-492585050 GCF_002162155.2 Triticum dicoccoides | reverse complement strand
ATATCTCTCTAGGTTTGTATCTCTCTCACACAACCCCACGTAGGTGGTGTACGTATACAAGAAGAGAATAGGTGCACCATGCATGTACTCACGCTTCGTGCCCAGCCACACCCACGCGGGTACATGGTGGAGCTCATTTCTTTATGAAATGGCAGCCCACGTGCTAATTTGAACGCGTGTAGCGGTTGTTTACCTAGGGAGGTCGTGCTACCATGCATGCACGAAACAAAGTTTGACTTGACGCGTTGGCGCGTTATTTTAAAATAAATTTATAGCGCTCAATGGCACGTACACAGAATATAAAACAATTTTTTTGGAGAAAACGGTAGTCCGCTCCACTATATACAATGGAGCATGCCTGCCTGGTTTGTCTCTCTTCAGAGTATCTCACACAAGGCTGCAGTGGCCTCTCTCTCTCTCTCCCTCTCACCGTTGGTCAGTGATCCGGCCGCATTCCGTCCGCTGGGGGAAAGGGAGGAAGTGCATCGTTTCTCCATTTGATGGCGCCGAGGCAGCATGTCCCAATCTGCGGTACACGCTGTTCTCTCTGACCAAGCTACGGCGCGGTAGGTCCTACGCCACCTACTCACTGCCGCAGTATGGGCAGATTCCGCCCGCCGCCGCTCACCTAGTTACATCCTGACGACCTCCAGGTATCCCTTCCGGCTCTGCTCCACTGCCCATCTTCCCACGTCGCTGCATGTGGATCTTCCGTAGTTCTTTGCCCAAAACATAGCTCGTCCGGCATACTTTCCATATTGCGATCTCGTCCTCACATCATTTTAGACAAATTCTACCTCTTTTTTGCAAACAGGGCTATCCATTTCACCTCGTTGCTATTGCGACCTTTTGGTGAACTGCACAAATCACTTTTTTCTTAAGTGTTTTGTGTAGTTGTACTAAAATGTCACACGGGCAACGTCTCTACATTTCAGTGTGACTGCACAAAGGGAGATTGGTTTTGCTCTATCCTCCTCATCCAACTCCGAGCCTAATCTTCTCCAACTAGTTAGTCTTAAGAGAGACTACAAAGGTGACCGGCTTCTATTTGTGTGTTTACTGTTTCATCAGCAGTCCTCTATTATCGTAATCACACTTAATATCTTCGAAATAGGGACGCTCAGCTCTATTTTAGTGGAACTGCACAAAATGATCGGAATGTTGCATGCTCCAGACAGCTACTTTTTTTTCCAACATGCCTTGTTGATTTAGACAGAATTGGGTGGACGTTGCTGCCAATGAAAGCATGGATCAATTTTAATTTAACACCTTCTCACAACTTTGTCTTTAGTTGTGATGTAAATATTAGCTCTGATCTACTAATAATTGAGATGCATTAGCAAGGAAGTTAGTTTTTTATTGTTTCCGAAAGAGCATCGATGGCAAGACACACGAAACAAAAGCTGAAAGCTCACACCATTGTACAATTTCATGTCACTGGAAAATTATTTGTATAGTACATCAATTATGTAAACAAATGTTGGAAGCTTGATAGCATTGCCAGAAGCCTCTTCAGCATCCGGGTCCATGTGCCATGCACAAAATTATACTCCTTCGTTCCTAAATATTTGTCTTTTTACAAATTTCAAATGGGCATATTTTAGAGTGTAGATTCACTCATTTTGCTTCGTATGTGTACTCCCACCGTTCCTAAATACTCTATTTGCTTTCTAGAGATTTCAACAAGTGACTTCATATGGAGCAGAATGAGTGAATCTACACTCTAAAATATGCCTATATACATCCGTATGTAGTAGTCCATTTGAATCTCTAAAAAGACAAATATTTGAGTAGTCACTCGTTGAAATCTCTAGAAAGACAAATACTCCAGAGTGTATTTAAGAACCGAGGGGGTAGTGCACAACCGCATGGGAGACTCAGCCCCGTCGTTGCACCGCATTAATAGTGAGTAATGAACAGTCAAATCATAAGCCCCACCATTCCCACTGTAAGTTGCTCGGAAGAAGCAACCATCAATACACTCTTCTTTGAATCCGCTCATACTACTCCATCTGTCACTGTTTTATAGAGCGCGCTTCAGAAAAAAGAAAAAATCTATGGGACCAAGGCGACTAGCGATCGGCCTGAAAAATAGCATTGGTAGTTATAGCACGACGTCTATTACTAGAGGAAATAATGCGTACACACATGCATGCAGTGCTTCCACCCCGGGTACACACATGCATGCACTTACTCCACTCCGTAGTAGTACATCGAGAGAAAATTGTGGACTTGATTGCGGTTACCACGCCCTAATTAATTGAGCATTAAACCAAATGCGTCTAAAGTCTCTCTGGTGGTGGAAATGCATTGAGAGAAATGCATCATAATGAAGCGTGCCCTGTAAACTCTGACGGAGGGAGGAGTAGTATATGAAGGTGCAAAACCAAGTACGCGTACGGCCAGTCGGTCAACGCACCTCGTCTTGGCATATCACTGACATGTGGGATAGGAGTGTGAGCAAACTGATCTCAATTGACAGCAAAATGGCCAACCCGCCGTTCCTTGAGAGAGACGAGGAGCAAGAACACACAAACGGGCTCGCACGGAGGCCAAGATATATTCAAGCATGGTTGGTTGATCAATATCATCATTACATGTTGGGCTGCCGTTTTCCACCCTTCTCCGGAATAAACGTGTACTTTATCTGAGATTAAAAAAAAGTACAGACGCTCCACCATGTGGTTCTAGTAGTAGTACTACTCATACTACTAAACCTTGCGCATGGCTATTCGCCTCTTCGTGAAGTCGAACAATGATGGTACTCCGCATGTTGGGTACTATAGTGTATGCCTTTGACAATCTGACACCGAATGGACTGATGCATGTCCATCGAGGGTAGGTTGCATTAGTCAAAAGGCATAAGCGAGTTTCACCTTATCCTGCAAGCTTCTCCTTGCTCTGCGAGTTGACGGGACACACCGAAATGTAGTGCTAGTCCATAGTCCCTTCTTTCTGGTTAATATGGCTTAATCTTTTTTCTGGGTAAATGAGAGAGCTTTATTCATATATAAGCATTCTTAGGATGATCAGCCAAGACACTGGTCACTAGGAAGCGAGGTACCCCGCAAAAAAAGAAGTACTCCCTCTGTTCCGAATTACTTGTCGCACGTATGGATGTACCTAGATGTATTTTAGTTCTAGATACATCCATTTCAAAGATGAGTAATTTGGAACGGAGGGAGTAGGAAGCGAGGTGTTTCATCAAGCCAGCTCTCGGCCACATTCAAAGTGTAGCAAGCACGGTTCGCACAAAGATGCGCCGCAAGGTTTGGTGACCTGTTTACATGTTGAATAACAAAAAAGAGGAAATAGTACCGAGCGCTCCTATTTGTAACAGGATATGAGCCAGAATTAAGCGAAAATTGTGGTGAGTGTTCCATGCAATCAACTTCCATTACCACATGCGAGAACCCTCGAAGAGAACCAAATGTGTTGAAGATTGCTTTATCACATTTTAAAATTATAATAAGAGTGCAGACGCTCCTCCATCCGGTTCCTAGTACTAGTATAGTACATACCTCTATAGACTACAGTAGTAGTACTAGTACTACTAGTAAACTTTGCGCTTGACTGTTTGCCTATTCGGGAAGTCGAACAATAATAGTACTAGTATAGTGTATGGTTCTGGCAATCTGACACCAAATTAACTGTTGCACGTCCACCACCTGAGCGAGGGAGAGCTTGCATTAGTCAAAAGTTTCTCCTTGTCCTGCGAGCCACCGCGTGCAAGCTTCACCCGTCCTGCAACCTTCTCCTTGTTCGGCAAGTTGACGGGACACGGCAAAGTAATGCTAGTCCATACTGCCTCCTCTCTGGTTAATATGGCTTAATTTCAAATGAGATAAATACACTGTCTGTCACTATATATTTGTAAAAATACGGTCAGTGGACTTCATAATACGCTCATTGCACTCAATATATATATTTTCTGGTGTTTATATGGTCACTAGCTCACGCTGACTGAGTATGTGTGTGCATGCACGTGTAGGTTGAGCACTTGAGCGTGACCGTGTGTGTTCCGTCGTGTGCTCGGAGATGCATGCATTAGGGCGTCACGCGCATTTTTGCATCCATGTGTATGTGTGACTATTGCATACACATAGGGGGAGTACATGTAGGGGCCACTAAGGAGCAGTCAAATCATACAGTAAGTTAGGCGGAAGAAGCAACCATCATTTCACTCTTCACTAACACGTATGCAATATGAAATGGTTGATATGGAGAGAAAAAGAAAACCACTATATATACACTAGCAGGAGCCTAAGCTACAAGCCTGCTTGCTTAGGTTGCTCTCTTAACAAGCATAGAACGACGGTGGCCACACCGCTGGTCACATATCCGGCCTGATCCCGCAGCTGGGGGGAGGGAACAATGTTCTGCGTAGATGCGGTCGACATCGGCGAGGGAGAAAACCCACAGTCGGTGCATCCCAATCGGGGGTCACCGCGGTATGGGCCAATGCCGCATCCCAACCGCCCTTCTAGCTACAGCCCGATGTCCCAGGTAGTCCATCTTCCTTTTGGAGCCAGCTTGCTCCACTGTCGTAGCTCCATCTCCATGTCGATCTTTCTCTACTTCTACCGGCTTCTACTTGTGATGAGTTTATGTCTCATGAACTAGTGTCAGTACTATTATTCTAATCACACTTCTTCAATATCTTTACCATCAGGGATGCTCGGGTCGATTTTAGTGGAACTGCACAAAAGCATCATATGATCCGAGGGTGCCAGCCGTCTTTCCTTTGACAGGTTCTACCTGGCCAGGAAATTAAATCCTATTTAGGGTTTAAGTCGTAGTGACCCCATCAGTAGTTTTTCTTTCGTACACGCTCTCACAAGTTTTGTCTTTAGTTGTGAAGTAAATATTGGCTATGATATATGAATCATTGAGATGCATCAGCATGCGTGTTAGTTTTCCTTTGTATTTGATGGAATGTTGTAACGGGGCAACCTTGGAATAGGAATGAAAATGGAGTGGAAATTTCCATTTTTCCGGAGAAAAAATGGAAACGGAGAGAAATCAACGTTTCGTTTCGTTGGATCGCGCCATTGAGCAAAACCAACGTTTAAATCACGTCTGTCGTGTTCGTGTCTCACCCTCCTCCACGGCTTGACCCCACACGGTCGCTCGGCATGCCACTCACCGCAAACCGAGTATATGATAACTTTCCCGCCTACTTGTGGATGGATCGCGCCATGGAGTACTAGCACTAGTAGAAGAGATTGACGAGTTGGGGAGGACAGCTAGCTGTAGCACGGACTCCCAAGAACTTTTTACATGCATGTTGTGGCGGGCTATTGCGACCTTTGAATGCGGAGCAGTCGCATGCACCAGGAAGCGGCGCGGGTGACGCTCTCTCGGCCGGCATGCCGCTTCAATGCCGGCGCCAGTGAGAGGTCGCGTCCGCTCTGGCCGGGCATGAATGCGGCACTGACCGTTTCGGGCGGGAAGCACGCGCGGGTGATGAAGAGGGTTCGGGTTGGTCATGACCGGCCGTGGCAGCAGTCCGGACGCCCACAAACAAGAGATGTTGTACGTTAATATTGTTGTGTATATAATTAACAATGTAATAATGTGCCAGTTGGACAAATATGATTCGAGATGGAGATGGAAATGGAATTTTACGTAAACACGGATATGCATGTCTATGTCTATGTGTGTGTGCGCGATGACTCTTGTGACCTAGAAGCGGGGGCGTGTTTTTGATCGATTTTTCTTTCTTGGTACGTTAAAAAATTGTCCGCCAGTTTTCGTTTCTTTTTTCGGGAACGCTCGTATTTTATTTAAAACCACTGCTATGGAGAGATTTTTTTACTCCATTATAGCCTCTTGTTTGATAGAGTTTCTCGCGTCTCGCTCTCTCACCCTCTCCATATCAAAACAAGATGACAGTGTCCACTCTATCTCTCTCCTCACCGGTGGTCACAGATCCTGCCGAATCCCGTCCGCTGTGGGAGGTGAGGAGGTGCAGCATTGACGTTGTCGCCGTCGGTGATGGATGAAGCCAATGCGCACCATCCTCTCGAAGCCGGCGCTGGCACGGACGAAGGTCCTCTCGCCCTTGTTCGCTATCGTCGTGTGGGCAGATCCCACCTACCCGCCTAAACGACATCTCGCCCACCTAAGGTATAACTTCTTGTACTGGTCCAGCTCCCCAGGTCGTTGCGTGCGGGTTTTCTTCTATGCGACTACTCCCCAGCTCCCCATGTATAGTAGCTAGGGTTCGTCGGCTGGTCCAACATCACCTACTATTATAGAGGAAATGCCACTCGAAAAGTTGTCCTGATTTATGCCTCGGTGGAGGTATACATGTTGTTTCGACAAAAAGTACATGGTGGTTGTGCGGTCATTGTCCATATGCTCCTATTGTTGCTGCTAATCTAATACTATCACTGGTTAAATGAAGAAATGCTTTTTTTCTTGGGTATCCTGGTTTAGTTCCCATCAAGATAATCATGATGCTTCTGTTTGTTCGTGTAATTTTCATTAATTCTTATTGACAATTGAGATGTCGTTGCTAATCTTGTAAAACAAAGTAACAACACTATATCCCTTTTTTTATATTTTTGGAAACAGCGATGCGTATCTCCATACCCGGGCATGTCTTCCTCAATTTAGTGGAACTGCACAAAATTGGATGGCCTTTGTTGTTCCGCCTCACTGTCCTCTGCCACATGGTTCTTCCTTCCTCGAGCTTGATTACTGAGAAGAAACAGACCACAGTGAGGATTATTCGAACTTCATAGGTGCCTCACCCAAACTTGATGCCAAATGGATGATGCATCACCACGATGACCTATCGATGCTCATGGTTGCGCCTCATGGTTGCGTCGGCTGGTGAAGCTGATCGATTTTCAATGAAAACCAAGTTATCTTCCATCAGTGCTCTTTGCTTATTACGCACAAAGATGATATCCTTCGTCAGTTCACCTTGGTTGCATTGGAGACGCAGTCGTCTTTCACATTGGTGCAATTTTATCACACAATCGGCTATGAACCAAATATTTCCTCGAAGAAGGATCGACGTTGGTACTAAGAGCATAAGTTTTGTATTGATTTCTAAGCCTTCTCACAACTTCGTCTCCAGCTCCCCTGTAATTTTATTTGTCCAGCTATTATCTTTGATTTAAAAAATGGTGTGGACTAAAAACCAGGATGGAATAGTAGCCCTCCATTTTTATTTACTCCACATATTAGATTTGACTGAAGTCAAACTTTGTAATACTCTCAAACCTTTCCGATAATTGAAATTAAAATTCTTTATATGTACACACTCTCGCACGTTTCCGATAATTTGGCGCATGTGTGGTTGTTCACTTAAGGGAGGGTAGTGTACCGCACGTGAAGGACAGGAAGTGCGACCAAGACGCGTGGATCGTTAGTTCATCGGAAGTAGTACTAGTTTCCTTCATTGTACGTTAAATAAAGAGTTTTGTTTCGTACTTACACAATTTAAAATGATTGTTATGGAGAGTAAGAAAACCACTCCACTATATATTAGTCGTATACACGAGTACTATATGGATGCAAATTCATTGACTTAGTGCACTTGCCTTTGGGTTTATGACAGGTGGGCCCAAAATGTGGCTGGCTCACCTGTCATACAGCCAAAAGCAGGTGCAGTTAAGGCACCGGAGCTCAGTCCGTACTACATTAGTATATATATAAGTTGGAGCCTCAGCACTTGTTCGCTAGGGTTTGCACTCTCCACACTCTCGCCGCACTACATATATATACACACGCTGGAGGCTCAGCATTCATTTGCTAGGGTGTGCTATATTCATAGTACCTCACCCTCTATTCACCAGATCTAAACAAGACTGCGTTGGCCTCTTGTCTCTCTCTCCCCCCTCATAGCTGGTGAAGGAGGCGTCCGGATCCCGTCGCACCGGGAAGGGGAGGAGGTGCAGCGTTCACTCAATCGCCTTCGGCGAGGGAGGCAATCCACTGCCGGCTGTGTTGTTCTCTTTCACCCAGCGCCTGTGCGGGAGGGCCACTGACCCCTTCTTCCTCGCTGCCGTACGTATTGTGGGCAGATCCGGCCTCCCACCGCACGCCTTGCCACATCCCGATGACCCTAAGGTATAAGTTTCTTTGAAACCGTCGTTGCTCTAGCTGCATGTGGATCTTTTTCGATCTGTAGTCGAATCTAGGTCTTGGTGCAAAGAGGAAAGAAGGGTTCGGTGGGCTGGAGCATGAATCTAGGACGTGGTTCAATGAGGAAAGGAGGGAGGGAAAGTAGTATAGACTGGATATCAAGCCGCTTTGTTGGTCAAAAAGGGAAAAAGGGGGTAACCCGAAACTGGGGGGTCGGGTAGTTTGTGCAGGACTAGATTTGCTGCCCTCGCATAGGAAAAAGGTTGAAGAGAACAAATATGGGACCAACGTAGATATGCTGCTTGTCTACATACTCTGCATCACCCATTTATATGTGTGGATGCACATGGTGCTGGCATGTCCCATGTCCCATGTCCCATACAACTATTTTACTGTTGTTAACCTAAGAATGCCGCCAGAAAATTGAAGCAATGCCACTGTTAAAAGTAAATTACATTTTTAACGAATGTTATTCTAAGAGAATGTCTCTGTTAATATGAATCAATGCAACCGTTTTAGAAATGCTACTGTCCTACTTTGTATTCCATCAAGATAAGTTAGATGCTTCTTTTTGTTGCCGATTGTTTCATCCTCCTTTATCAGCAAGTAATTGTTTCCTTTTTTGCCTCTGTTAAAACAGGGGTATCTATTCAACTTGTTGCTATTGAAACATTTTGCGTCGCTACGTGAAACACTTATGTTTTATGAGTGTTTTGTGCAATTCAACTTGAATGTCACACCGGTGACTTTGCTTAATTTTGGTGGAACTGCACAAAAGGAGATCGAGATTTGTTTCCAGTCTTGGTGGCGAGTTGTTTCAAATCCTGGTCTCATCCACATGATGTGCAGTGTGCTTTGAGATGTTGTGCTACTTGTTTTGGTACTGTTTTAAATAAATGTTGAATTGAAGCTATTGTATTGATGTCCTTTCCCATTAAGTAGTGAACAAAAATGGGACCAACCCAGACATGATGCTTGTTGCTTTGTTACAACAAATTCAGCATCACCCCCTTTATAAGTAGATGGAAGCACATATTGTTGTTGCGCCCACTCTCCCTTGGAACTGTTTATGCTTTTCGTTAATCGAATGTCACTTGTAAAATTAAGCAATGCCACTCTCAGAATTAACTACTGAATCTTATTTCAAAACTGCAACACTTGTTAGGGATTGGCGGGATTACCATTTTTGTGGCCGCATGTTTCATCCTCCTTTATTAGCCAGTAATTGATTCCTTTTTTGCCTCTGTTTAAACAGGGATATCTAGTCAACTTGTTGCTATTGCGACATTTTGCTTCGCTACGCGAAACACTTATGTTTTAAGAGTGTTTTGTGTAGTTCAACTTTAATGTCACACCGGCGACTTTGCTTAATTTTGGTGGAACTGCACAAGAGGAGATCCAGATTTCATATATGTGTTGGGATATGTGTCCAGTCTTCCTATCGAGCTGTTTCAAATCTTGGACAAGAAAGGTCAGTACCAACTTTCATCCACATGATGCTGCAGTGTGCTTTGAGATACTTGTATCGGTACTGTTTTGGATAAATGCTGAATGGAAGCTATTGAACTATTGTCTTTTACCATTAAGTGAGCAAAAATTGTTCCAACCCAGACATGATGCTTGTTTCTTTGTTACAACAAAACTCTACATCACCCCCTTTATAAGTAGATGGAAGCACATGATGTTGTTGCGCCCACTCTCCCCTGGAACTGTTTATGCTTTTTGTTAATCTAATGCCGCTGGTAAAATTAAGCAATGCCACTCTCAGAATTAATTAACTACTGAATCTTAGTTCAAAACTGCAACACTTGTTAGGGATTGGTGGGATTACCATTTTTGTGGCCGCATGTTTCATCCTCCTTTATTGGCCAGTAATTGATTCCTTTTTTGCCTTTGTTAAAACGAATCAATCGCATTGTTTTAGGAATGGTACTATCCTGCTTTGTGGTTCTTTCTACATGTTTAACCAAGGTATTGTTAAGATAATGTCTCTGTTAAAATGAATCAGTCGCATTGTTTTAGGAATGGTACTTTTTGCTTTGTCGTTCTTTGTACATGTTGAAACAAGGCATTCTTAAGATAATGTCTCAGTCAATATGAATGAATTACGCTAATGGAGAATTGCTACTCTCCTGCTTTGTTTCCCATTAAGATACGTAGATCAGTAGATGCTTTTCTTCTGTGAGTACAAGTCATCAACCGTTATTTCTGAGTAATTGTTTCCCTTATACCTATTGTTGATTACAGGGATATCAAAATTAAAGCTCGGTTTTATTCTGACTTTGATTTTAGTTGAACTGCACAAAAGGAGCCAATGTGCCCAAGGCAAACTGCTGCATTACTGGGTCCAGTTGGTCGTTCCACTTTGGAGAAAGAAGCAGTCACTATTTGTGCTACATTACAGAAGGAATGACCGAGAAGATTTACAGAGTATTAGTAGACGCTGGTGACATGACTAGTCTGCAGAGAGCATCGGCAATTCTACAACACGTGGAGTGCACTGGGCAAAAAGTTCCCAAACAAGTACAAGAAGCCATGACAGGACTCCACGATCATAGGCATTACATATTTTGAATGGGAAAAGCTTGTCAAAGTTTAATCATTGATGTTAGCAAGAAGACGTTAGTTTAATATATTGGAATTGGAAAACCTTGTCAAAAATTTCTCATTGATGTTAGCCAGAAGACATGCATTTGATATTTTTGAGTGGGACGCCCTTTGCTGTGAGCAGCGTCGATTGTTTTTTCCTATTCCTGTGTTCAGTTTAGAAGTAAATAGTTACTTTGCTGAGATATTCCTGTGTTAAGAGTTTGTTCTGAATATTTTCTATGTAATGACAGGCCTTGTGTTTGATTGCAAAGTTGAGCTTGGAATGTTGTGGCATGCGGCATCATGAGCTGTTCACCGTGCCTTCTGAGAATAATGCTTCGTATTTTTTTGCATGTCGATCTAATGCCAATGATTTGCTTGTTAAGAAGATCATCCTCTTATGTTGTTTCCGTGCTTAAGAAGTTCATCGTCTTATGTTTCATTCATAGCCTATACGACAAGTCGGGTAGGTTAGACGTGAAACCATATGATCTTCCAACCAACTCATCATCTTAGGCCGTGATTGGATCGTTGTTTTCCAACCAAAACCGCTTGTATAACTGATGCTTGTAAATAAAAGCAGATGGTCTCGGGCGAAGCGCTTGGTTGGTCGACTTGGACTAGTAAAATATACATTGGTCTCTCAAATTGCACGCGTAACCCGCCGGTTTTACTTACAGACCTCGGGCCCTCGGTTTCATTACGCCTGTATTTTACGTGTTGTTTCCGATAACGAGTAAATTACTATGTATGTTAATACAGGTGTGAAATAAACCAGAGCTCCCAAGCGCGGCCTTACCGTTTCATGCCGTCTCAGTCTCTCGAAGGTGCTCATAGGTGCCCGATGATCCTGGCTTCCTGAATGAGCAGCGGGCGCTATATCAGACTATCCCTACGGCCCGTGAGGCCCTCTCCATCATCCTTTGAGTTGTTGTGCTCGCTGTGGCGCCGAGCATTGTTAACATGGTCAACAAACATGAGGATTCAGGAGATGACTTTATTTTGACTGGATGAAAGTAGGGACCCACTAGGGCCATAGCCGTACGTATGCAAGTGCCTCCTTATTATGTATAACTATATTATTTTTGCTTCCTCCAGGTTTCCTGACATCACGGTCCCACACCATTGTCAACCTATGTAGTCAATATAAACGAGAGAATTGCACAAGGTGCGGCCGACAGCTGGGACCAAGCAGCTCGAGCAGTATTTGTGTTTTTGAGGCATGAGCACTACAGAGCTTTTCTTGGAGATGTTTTCATTGTTGTTCAGAGGAGAGCAGGGTATTAACTGGGCGGACTGTGGCCCGTCTAGCCCAGCCCAGATATTATTTTTTTCCAAGATGAAAATGGCTAGCCCAGCTATACTTTTTTTGAGGAATACCCACGCAAGGCCAACTTGTTATTATCCGCCCCGCTGGGCTGCAAATCTTTCCTAGGAGGGATGCATTAGGCTTAACAGGAAAATGGGCTTTAAAAATAATAAATGGGATGTAATTATAAAAACTGGGCAGTAGCTATAAAAAATGCACGAAACACGAAATTAGTTTCTCAAATATTATTTATGGATTTTGAAAATCTTAATTTTTAATTGTTGCGCGCGCAATGTTTCGTTGGATTTTTACGTAATACCTATTTATATTTAATATGACTAGAAATTTCGGGATAAAAATATTTTGGATCCCATCAAAATGTGGGAGATTTTATTGAATTCTGTCTTGAATGGTTGGTTGAAATTATTAATCGTTATCCTAGCTAGAAAATGGGTTGTACTTTTAACAAACTGTAAATGGGTTGTAGTGAATTCTATTAGAATTCAAAAATGGGTTGTACATTCTTACAAATCGCAAATGGGCTATAAGTTCTTTGCCACACTTGTGGGCCTACTAAGTTGACGCGTCCCCTAAAAAGGAAGTTGACGCGTATTCTTCTCCGCGTGAGCATCCACTGCCGCGTCTTCCCCGGCTCCGCGTCGTCCCCTTCCTAGGCCTTGTCGTCGTCGACCACCGTGGTGCACTCGGCACGGCATGGTCAATGTGGTCAACGACCGACTTCCATCGGAAGAGTACTATACATGGAGAGGCTGACAGTTGGGTCCACGGCAGCCGCAAGGAAGTGCCTCCTTATTACATGCAAAATAATTATTCCTCCACCTGACAGCAGGGACCCACCGGACGGGCCACCGTATTTCATGAAAAAAAATGTTTCCCCCCTGACTGCTGGGACCCACCATACGGGCCACCATATTTCGCGAAAAAATGTTCCCCCCTCTGTCAGCTCGGACCCACCGGAAGTGCCTCCTTATTACGCACCAAAAAATGAATACTCCCCCTGCTAGCTGGGACCCTCCTTGGTGGGAGGCTGACTTGTGGGCCTACTAAGTTGACGGGATGGAGGGCTTTGTCAACTTAGTCAATATGAATGATTCTAGCTCCAGTGACCATACGATGTCCATCCAACGGCCATAGTGCTTCTTCAACCTCTGGTGTTCTTGCTCTAGCCGCCCAAAGCAGCGCCGGTCCTGTCGCATGCTCCTGCCACCCATGGCCGGCTGTGTTGTCACGGAGGCCTAACCGCCCCCTACTATTCCCACTGCTGGCCAGGCCCTGCGGCGACATTAGCCTCACACCGCAGCCGAACCAGTGAACCCTCATACTCCTCTCTACGTAGGCTTCCACTGCCGCGTCTTCCCCAGCTCCGTGCCGTCCCCTTCCTAGGCCTCGCCGTCGTCCACCGCCCTGGTGCTCTCGGCGCGGCATGGTCAACGTGGTCAAGGAACGACTTCCATCGGAAGAGTACTATATGTGGAGAGGCTGACAGCTGGGTCCACGGCGGCCGCAAGGAAGTGCCTCCTTATTACGCGCAAAATAATTATTCCTCCACCTCACAGCGGGGACCCACCGGTTGGGCCACTGTATTTTGCGGAAAAAAACGTTCCCCCTCTGTCAGCTCGGACCCACCGGAAGTGCTTCCTTATTACGCACAAGAAAATGAATACTCCCCGTGCTAGCTGGGACCCTCCTTGGTGGGAGGCTGACTTGTGGGCCTACTAAGTTGATGGGGACGGAGGGCTTTGTCAACTTAGTCAATATGAACGATTCTAGCTCCAGTGACCGTACGATGTCCATCCAACGGCCGTAGTGCTTCTTCAACCTCTGGTCTTCATGCTCCAGCCGCCCAAAGCAGCGCCGGTCATGCCGCATGCTCCTGTCTCCCGTGGCCGGCTGTGCTGTCGCGGAGGCCTCACCTCCCCCTACTATTCCCACCGCTGGCCAGATTCTGCGGCGATGGCAGCCTCACACCGCAACCGAAGCAGTGAACCCTTGTACTCCTCTCCGTGTGGGCATCCACTGTCGCGTCTTCCCCGGCTCCGCATCGTCCCCTTCCTAGGCCTCGCCGTCGTCCACCTCCGTGGTGCTCTCGGCGCGGTGGGGTCAACGTGGTCAAGAACGACTTCCATCGGGCATGGACTGTATGTGGAGAGGCTGACAACTGGGTCCACGACTGCAGCAAGGAAGTGCCTCCTTATTACGCGGAAAATAATGATACCTCCACCTAACAGCAGGGACCCACCGGACAGGGCACTGTATTTCATGAAAAAAAACGTTTCCCCCTAACTACTAGGACCCACCATCTACATCTTCGCACGCAAGGAAGTGCCTGACAGTCGGGACCCACCTGGTCGAAGCGTACGTAGCGTTGTCATTCTGGTCGCAAACGTGTACGTACATACTGGTCAATGTAGAGGCACACACGTCTCGTAGTAGAGGCGGGCACGTAGCATGTATACATACGTACAACGGCCAGGGTGCAAGAAAGTAAATACAGCCACGTACGTACATACGGGCGGGGTCTCGAACGCCTACTCGCGCATACGTACGGCTAGGGCTCATGTACATGGCTGGGTCGGAAGGGAGAAACAACGTCATCATCGTGTTCATGGGGAGCCAACCAGCTGGGTCAGAATGGAATGTGTCGTCGCGTTCATCGGGAGGTCTTGGACGGAACAGGCGATGGAAACGAGGCCTCGCGTACCGCAGAACGGAGGAAACGACCTTGTGTTCAACCGGCCACGTTCGAAACGGGATCCTGTTCATCGGGAGGGGTCTGGCGTACCGCAAAACAGAGGAAATGGACTTGTGTTGGACCTCTTACGGTCCAAACGGGGTCCTGTTGATCGGGAGGGGTGTGGCGCCGCAAAATGGACGAAACGGACTTGTGTTGGAGTGCTATGATCGAAACAGGGGTGTTGTTCATCGGGAGGGGTGTGGCGTACCGCAAAACAGGACTCCACGGGATACTGTTCATCTCCACCATCGACCTCCTCTAGCCTCCACGGGCTACTGTTCGTCCACCGTCGACCTCCTCCAGCCTCCACCTGCGACTATTCGTCCACGAGCTCCTGTTCATCCAGCCTCCACCATGCGCTACTCCATCAGCTACTGTTCAACCACCCCTCTCCACGGGCTCCTGTTCAAGCACCCCTCTATGGGCTACTATTCATCCACCCCTCCATTATCTACTGTTCATCCAGCCCTCCACGGGATCGTCCTGTTCATCTAGCCCTCCACGGGGTCCTGTTCATCCAGCACCAACCGACTTGATCGATCGGGGTCCTGTTCATCCAGAGGCAACACCACGGGGTCCTGTTCATCCACCCCCACCGCTCACTGTTCATCCAACCCCCCCTCCCCCCCCTCCTGCAACGCTCACTGTTCATCCAGAGGCAGCATCGATCGGCTTCAGTTACCAGCAGTAGCGAAGGAATCGCTCGATCACTCGGGTTCAGTAACACGTAGCCTGCAGTGCAATCGCTCGGGTTCAGTTAGAGCCCAATGCCTCGCTCGGGTTCAGTTACAGCCAACACCTCGCACACACGTGTGTACATGTACGAGAGAAACGTGCATCGCTCGGCCCCGACCACCCACCGTAACCGGGAACACCCCGATATTTTCCTTGCCCTTGCTTCTACCACGGTTTTTTCCGTCATGGACGGCCCAAAGAATGTCATGCAGCTTCGTCTCCGGCCCGCCCAGCACGAAAAGCCCATTTTCTGTCATGATTTTTTGTCATAGAAGTAGGAGCCCGCCACATCTATGATGATACCAGGTTTTGTCACAATTATTATCATAGAAGTGTCATAAGTATGACAGAAAAAAAAATTGTTCGGCCCAAAATGTCACGGATGTGTCTTTTTTTTGTAGTGTAGTAAGGATGAAATAATTGGTCTTACCTCTATTGTTGTGCCTCCTACTGATCCTTTAGAACAATATCTGCTAGACCATGAAAATGATTTGCATATGCACGAAAGAAATGAAATAGATAGAATCTTGTTCGGACAACAACCTCTGCTTAAAAATAATTTGCCTATTGAAACTCTAGGAGGTCCTCCTCCACCTAAAGGTGATCTTGTGTTTGAATTAAAACAACTGCCAGACACTTTGAAATATGCTTATCTTGATGAGAAGAAGATATGTCATGCTATTATTAGTGCTAACCTTTCAGAACATGAAGAAGAAAGATTATTGAAAGTTCTAAGGAAGCACCAAGCTGCTATTGGATATACTCTTGATGATCTTAAGGGCATCAGTCCCACTCTATGTCAGCACAAGATTAATGTGGAACCTGATGCTAAACCCGTTGTTGATCACCAACTTCGGTTCAATCCGAAGATGAAAAAGTGGTAAGGACGGAAATATTAAAACTTCTGGAAGCAGGTATAATCTATCCTATAGCTGATAGTAGATGGGTAAGCCCTGTCCATTGTGTCCCTAAGAAGGGAGGTATTACTGTTGTTCCTAATGATAATAATGAACTTATTCCATAAAGAATTGTTACAGGCTATAGAATGGTAATTGATTTCAGAAAATTAAACAAAGCAACTAGAAAAGATCATTACCCGCTGCCTTTTATTGATCAAATGCTAGAAATATTATCTAAGGACACACATTTTTATTCCTTGATGGATATTCTGGTTTTTCACAAATACCTGTTTTTCAGCCTGATCAAGAAAAGACCACTTTTACTTGTCCTTTTGGAACTTATGCTTATAGGCGTTTGCCTTTTGGTTTATGCAATGCACCTGCTACCTTTCAAAGATGTATGACTGCTATATTCTCTGACTTTTATGAAAAGATTGTTGAGGTTTTCATGGATGACTTTTCTGTTTATGGGAAGTCTTTTGATGATTGTTTAAGCAATCTTGACCGAGTTTTGCATAGATGTGAGCAAACTAATCTTGTCTTGAATTGGGAAAAGTGCCACTTTATGGTTAATGAAGGTATTGTTTTGGTCCATAAAATTTCTGAAAGAGGTATTGAGGTGGAGAAAGATAAGGTTTATGCAATTGAGAAAATGACATGCCCTAAATATATCAAAGGTATTCGTAGTTTCCTTGGTCATGTTGGTTTCTATAGGAGATTTATCAAAGACTTTTCTAAAATTTCTAGGCCTCTTACAAATCTTTTACAAAAGGATATTCCTTTTGTTTCTGATGATGATTGTTTACAAGCCTTTGAAACACTCAAGAAAGCCTTAATTTCGGCACCTATTGTTCAACGACCTTATTGGAACTTACCTTTCGAAATTATGTGTGATGCTAGTGATTATGTTGTTGGTGTTGTTCTAGAACAACGAGTTGATAAGAAACTGAATGTTATTCATTATGCTAGTAAAACTCTAGACATTGGACAAAGAAATTATGCTACTACTAAAAAGGAATTTTTAGCAGTTGTGTTTGCTTGTGATAAATTCAGATCCTATATTGTAGATTCAAAAGTAATTGTTCACACCGACCAAACCTAGGCTTATTTGATGGGTTCTCTTGTTACAAGAATTTGATTTGCATATCACTGATAGAAAAGGAGTTGAGAACCCCGTGGCTAATAACTTGTCTAGGCTTGAAAATGTTCTTGATGACCCACAACCTATTTATGCTAGCTTTCCTGATGAGCAATTAGCTGCAATAAATGTTTCTAGTAGTACACCTTGGTATGCTGACTATGCTAATTATATTGTTGCTAAGTACATTCCCCCTAGCTTTACATACCAACAAAAGAAAAATAATTCTTCTATGATCTAAGACATTACTTTTGGGATGACCCACATCTTTACAAAGAAGGAGTAGATGGTATTATTAGACGTTGTGTACCTGAGCATGAACAGGGACAAATCCTACGGAAATGTCACTCTGAAGCTTATGGAGGACATCATGCGGGAGATAGAACTGCTGACAAGGTATTGCAATCTGGGTTTTATTGGCCTACTCTCTTCAAGGATGCCAGTAAGTTTGTTTTATCTTGTGATGAATGTCAAAGAATAGGTAATATCGGTAAGCATCAAGAAATACCTATGAATTATTCACTTGATGTAGAACCATTTGATGTTTGGGGATTTGATTTCATGGGACATTTTCCTTCCTCTAATGGGTATACTCATATTTTGGTTGTTGTTCATTATGTTACTAAGTGGGTAGAAGTTATTCCAACTAGTAGTGCTGATCACAACACCTCTATTAAAATGCTTAAGGAGGTTATTTTCCCATGGTTTGAAGTCCCTAGATATTTAATGACTGATGGTGGTTCACACTTTATTCATGGTGATTTTCGTAAAATGCTTGCCAAGTATGATGTTAACCATAGAATTGCATCACCCTATCATCCTTAGTCTAGTGGTCAGGTTGAACTTAGCAATAGAGAAAAAAATTAAAAAAGACTGTCAATAGGTCCTCGAAGAATTGGTCTAAGAAATTAGATGATGCACTATGGGCTTATAGAGCAGCATATAAAAATCCTATGGGTATGTCTCCTTATAAAATGCTTTATGGAAAAGCTTGTCATTTGCCTCTTGAGTTAGAACATAAAGCATATTGGGCAATTAAAGAACTCAACTATGATTTCAAACTTGCTGGTGAAAAGAGGTAATTTTATATTAGCTCGTTAGATGAATGGAGAACCCAAGCTTATGAAAATGCCAAGTTATTTAAATAAAAGGTTAAAAGATGGCATGATAAAAGAATCCAAAGGCGTGAGTTCAAAGTTGGAGAATATGTTCTTTTGTACAACTCTCGTTTCAGATTCTTTGCAGGAAAACTCCTCTCCAAATGGGAAGAACCTTATGTTATCGAGGAGGTTTGTCGATCTGGAGCTATCAAAATAAATAATGCTGAAGTTACTAGCCCGAAGGTTGTTAATGGGAAACAAATAAAATATTATATCTCATGTACGCCCATTAACATTGAAAGCAATATTATCCAAACTATGACACCAGAAGAACACATAAAAGAAACCTTCCAGAACACTCCCAAATCGTGAAAAAGAGGAGGTGCATGATACGGTAAGTAAACGGACTCCGAAAAATCTGCAAAAATATTTTCTATCCATTTTAGAATATAACAAGAATTAGGAAAATAAGGAACAACCAGGAAGGCACCCCTGGTGGGCAGAAGACACCAGGGCGCGCCTCGCAAGGTGGGTTGTGCCCACCTCGGGTACCTTCTGGACTTTGGTTTTCATCTATTTGCTTGTTTCCCAAGATAAAAAATCTTTATATACCCCCGAACCTATTGACCTCCGTATCACGGAGAAATCTTCTGTTTTCTTTTCTTCTTGTTTTCTCACAGATCTAATCCACCATGGCCGCTTCAAGCTCCTGTAAGGACAAGTTCTTCGAAAACGTCATCAACCCATATTTGTGTAGGGGTGATGCAGCACCCTCAAGCCATCCAGATGCGTGAGGGGGTGCTCCACATCCGAGATGTGAAAGGCCCCAAGGGGACTGGATCCGTGGAGGCTAGGCTTGAAGCTATGGAGCAAGCAGTCTTTCGGTGCAAGGGGATGGTGGAACATGGACTCAATGCCAATCACCTCATGATCGCAGATTACACCCGTGATCTCAAGGTGGATGGCAAGTCCATGAAGGACATCGTCTTCTCCTTCAACGAGCAAATAAACTTTCTCCAAAGCCAGATCTATGACCTCCAAAACCAAGTCTTTGAATATGAGTGAGGGAGTCCTGGACTAGGGGGTGCCAAAATAGCCAAACTATCATCATCGGCCGGACTCCAAGACTATGAAGATACAAGATTGAAGACTTCGTCTCGTGTCTGGATGGGACTTTCCTTGGCGTGGAAGGCAAGCTTGGTGATACGGATATGTAGATCTCCTACCATTGTAACCGACTCTGTGTAACCCTAGCCCTCTCCGGTGCTTATATAAACCGGATGGCTTTAGTCCGTAGGACGAACAACAATCATACCATAGGCTAGCTTCTAGGGTTTAGCCTCCTTGATCTCGTGGTAGATCTACTCTTGTAACACACATCATCAATATTAATCAAGCAGGACGTAGGGTTTTACCTCCATCAAGAGGGCCCGAACCTGGGTAAAACATCGTGTCCCTTGTCTCCTGTTACCATCCGCCTAGACGCACAGTTCGGGACCCCCTACCCGAGATCCGCTAGTTTTGACACCGACATTGGTGCTTTCATTGAGAGTTCCTCTGTGTTGTCACCGATAGGCTCGATGGCTTCTTTGATCATCATCAACGATGCAGTCCAGGGTGAGACCTTCCTCCCCGGATAGATCTTCGTATTCGGCGGCTTTGCACTGCGGGACAATTCGCTTGGCCATCTGGAGCAGATCGAAAGCTACGCCCCTGGCCGTCAGGTCAGATTTGGAAGTTTGAACTTCACGGCTGACATCCGCTGGGACTTGATCTTCGATGGATTCGAGCCACAGCCAAGCGCGCCGCACTGTCACGACATCCATGATTTAGCTCTGCAGCCGGACAGTACCCTAGAGTCCGCACTCGAGCCGCTCCGATCTTCAGTTCGGAGCCGGCTGCGCAGATCGAGGATGGATGGCTAGACACCGCCTCGGGGGCTGCAACCTCTGCAGCGATAGAGCCGAACACTAATCTTGTCCCTCATGAAGCCCGTGACTCTGAGGTGCCGGACTCCTTGCCGGACTCCGAACCTCCCGCGCCCCTACAACCGAATCCGGTTGGGCGCCGATCATGGAGTTCACCGCCGCGGACATCTTTCAACACTCACCTTTTGGCAGCATCTTGAGTTCGCTAAAGTATCTCTCGTTATCAGGAGAGCCCTGGCCGGACTGCAGTCAGGACAGTTGGCATGCGGACGACGAAGAAATTCAAAGCCCACCCACCACCCACTTAGTAGCCACTATCGACGATCTAACCGACATGCTAGACTATGACTCCGAAGACATCGACGGTATGGACGACGATGCCGGAGACGACTAAGAACCAGCGCCTACCGGGCACTGGAAAGCCACCTCATCATATGACATATACATGGTGGATATCCCAAAGGATGGGAATGGCGAAGCAACAGCGAAGGATGACCCCTCCAAGAAACAGCCCAAGCGCCGGCGTCAGCGGCGCCGCTCTAAATCCCGCCACAGCAAGAATGAAGATTCCGGCACCGGAGATAATAACACACCGGACAGTGCCGAAGACAACCCACTCCAGCAAGATTCAGCGCAGAAGGACGGAGACGCCAGCCCTCATGAGAGAGCGGCAGAAAAAGAGGTAGAGGATTATATGCCTCCCTCCGGAGACGAGGCAAGCCTCGACGATGACGAATTCGTCGTCCCTGAGGATCCCGTCGAACAAGAGCGTTTTAAACGCAGGCTTATGGCCACGGCAAACAGCCTCAAGAAAAAGCAGCAACAGCTTAGAGCTGATCAAGATCTGCTAGCCGACAGATGGACTGAAGTCCTCGCGGCCGAAGAGCATGAGCTCAAACGCCCCTCCAAAAGCTACCCTAAATGCAAGTTGCTCCCCCGATTAGAGGAGGAGGCGTATGAACCTGCATCACCAGCAGACAATACGGCTGACCGACCACCCCGTGGTCGCGACAGAGAGGCCTCTAGGCCCTTCACTAGAACCGTACCCTGGCATCACTCGAAAAGCACAAGGCCACAGGGGAATGCTCCGGACTTGCGAGATATATTGGAGGATAAGGCAAGACAATCAAGATCGATCTATGGATCGCGTGGGCGCCCCATGATACGCGACGACAACCGTCGTGCCAGACACAGTAAGTCTGGCCGGGCCGAACAAAATAGACAAAGCTCTTTTGAGCTCCGTCGTGATATCGCCCAGTACAGAGGCGCCGCACACCCACTATGCTTCACAGACGAAGTAATGGATCATCAAATCCCCGAAGGGTTTAAACCCGTGAATATTGAATCTTACGATGGCACAACAGACCCTGCGGTTTGGATTGAAGACTATCTCCTCCACATCCACATGGCCCGCGGTGACGATCTTCACGCCATCAAATATCTCCCCCTCAAGCTAAAAGGACCAGCCCGGCATTGGCTTAACAGCTTGCCAGCAGAGTCAATTGGGAGTTGGGAAGACCTGGAAGCCGCATTCCTCGATAACTTCCAAGGCACGTATGTGCGACCACCAGACGCCGATGACCTAAGCCACATAATTCAGCAGCCAGACGAATCGGCCAGACAATTCTGGACACGGTTCTTAACCAAGAAAAACCAAATCGTCGACTGTCCGGATGCGGAGGCCCTCGCGGCCTTTAAGCATAACATCCGCGACGAGTGGCTTGCCCGGCACCTGGGACAGGAAAAGCCGAAATCCATGGCAGCCCTCACATCACTCATGACCCGCTTCTGCGCGGGTGAGGACAGCTGGCTAGCACGCAGCAACAACCTCAGCAAAAATTCTGACAGTCCGGATATCAAGGACCGTAATGGCAGGTCGCGTCGCAACAAAAACAAACGCCGCATTAACGGCGACAATAGTGAAGATACGACAGTCAATGCCGGATTCAGAGGCTCTAAACCCGGTCAGCGGAAAAAGCCATTCAAAAGAACTACTCCGGGTCCGTCCAATTTGGACCGAATACTCGACCGCTCGTGCCAGATACGCGGCACCCCCGAAAAGCCAGCCAACCACACCAACAGGGACTGTTGGGTATTCAAGCAGGCAGGTAAGTTAATTGCCGAAAACAATGACAAGGGGCTGCATAGCGATGACGAGGAAGAGACCCGACCGCCGAATAATAGAGGATAGAAGGGTTTCCCCCCACAGGTGCGGATGGTGAACATGATATACGCAACGCACATACCCAAAAGGGAGCGTAAGCGTGCACTCAGGGATGTATACACGATGGAGCCAGTTGCCCCGAAGTTCAATCCATGGTCCTCCTGCCCGATCACTTTTGACCGAAGGGACCACCCCACCAGCATCCTCCACGGCGGATTCGCCGCATTGGTTTTAGACCCAATCGTCGATGGATTTCACCTCACCAGAGTCCTGATGGACGGCGGCAGCAGCCTGAACCTGCTTTATCAGGATACAGTGCACAAAATGGGCATAGACCCCTCAAGGATTAAACCTACCAAGACAACCTTTAAAGGCGTCATACCAGGTGTAGAAGCCAATTGTACAGGCTCAGTTACACTGGAAGTGGTCTTCGGATCTTCCGAAGCAAGGAGTTAATCTTCGACATAGTTCCGTTCCACAGCATCTATCATGCCCTGCTCGGACATACCGCGTTTGCAAAATTCAACGCGGTGCCGCACTACGCATACCTCAAGCTCAAGATGCCAGGCCCTCGAGGAGTTATCACGGTCAACGGAAACACTGAACATTCTCTCCAAAAGGAGGAACATACAGCGGCTCTCGCGGCAGAAGTACAATGCAGCCTCTTAAGGCAATTCTCGAGTCCAGCCGTTAAGCGGCCGGACACGGCTAAACGCGCCCGGAGTAAACTACAACAAGACCACCTGGCATGTTCCGAGCACGCATAGCAGTGCGGCCCCAACCCCAGCCCCTGCAAAACGTCAAGACATGTCCTTCGCGTACATCATTACGCTCTGAAGATACCATGGGCATGGGGAGAGGGGCACGACCACGATAGGCCCAGAATGCGGACCAACCACACCAGGGGCTCTCAAGTGTGTCGTTCTTTTTTTTCTTTTTTTTTCCCTCTTTTTATTTTTACCCACAGGACTCCATTCGTCCGAGGCCCTGTCCGGCAGCAGACTTGCCGAACTCACCATGCAATAGACAGGGAAGGAGAAAGGCTACAACGAATATCCAGGTGGTCTCCATTATGAGCATTAAATCTGTTTTATGCACCATTCCGCAACCTACCCCTGGAGGGGGACATGTTTAATAGTCCCATCCCTTGCTTATCGCACCATTTGTATCGTTCTGCATTTACAGCAGTTTTTCTTGAATAAGTAATGAAGCACCTTTTTGCTTCCAATTGCATTTCTTTCTTATACATATGTTCATTCATGACATGTTGCATCCGTACATTTTGGTACGACTAAATACACCAGGGGCTTATGTTTCCCGCATCATGGTGTGATAAGTCCGAACACTTTCACAAGTGCGGCACCCCGAACTTATAGCATTATATGCATTGGCTCCGAATCATGTCTTGGGTCAATAGTTGGGTTTGCCCGGCTCCCATGTTTTGGTACCTTACGTTCCGTTGTATCGGCTAAGGTAGCACTGGGAGAACCACTGCGATTGCGCCCCAGTTGAGCTGGGCGAGCGCCTCAGTGGAGAAAGCTAAAACTGACTGTCATGATGAGGCGAGCGCCGGTCGCTGTTCGAGAGGTTTTTTGCGAGTCCCTAAAGACTTATGCCGCTTAGAGCGAGGAGCCAGCTTTGTCCGGCCCAGGCGTGGATAGCGCCCCAAATTCGGCCTTCCGAAGACTAGGGGCTTCGCCGAAATTTCAAATTATAGAATTCTATGGCTAAGTGAGAGTGTTCAAGCATTATAAGTCCGGTTGCCTCGTTCATTGTGTTGAGCGCCTCCCTAGATGGACCCAAAAATGGGAACAAGAGTGCTCAAGTTTATCCCGAACACCCCAGCACTCGTGGCATGGGGGCTGAAGCTGACGACTTGCCATCTCTCAGATTTGATAAACAGCCACACAGAAGGTAATATTTTAAATTAACAAGTGTTGCTTAGCGCATATGAACTAAGTTTTCAGCGCACAGGATAACAAAATGCGAGTTTACTCAAATATTACATCTTTGGAGCACTCACCCGCAATAGTGCGGGCACCCTTCAGCACAATCTTATAATACATCTCGGGAGTACGATACTCCTTGCCCTGCGGTGGCGCGTCCGTCACAAGCTTCTGAGCATCCATCTTGCCCCAGTGTACCTTTGCGCGGGCAAGGGCCCGACGGGCACCTTCAATACAGGCGGAGTGCTTGATGACTTCAACCCATGGACACGCATCCACCAGCCGCCGCACCAGGCCGAAGTAGCTCCCAGGCATGGCCTCCTTCGGCCACAGCCGAACAATGAGGCCCTTCATGGCCTGTTCGGCCGCCTTGTGGAGCTCGACCAGCTGCTTCAGCTGGTCGCTAAGGGGCACCGGATGTCCGGCCTCAGCATACTGAGACTAGAAGACCTTCTCCGTCGAGCTCCCCTCCTTGTCCCGGTAGAACGCAGCAGCATCGGACACACTGCGAGGAAGATCTGCGAACGCTCCTGGAGAGCTCCGAATTCGGGTAAGTAACAGGTAATTAACACTCACATGCTTACTTTGCATGAAAAATGCCTTACCCACTCCTACTTTCTTCAACGCCTCGATTTCTTGGAGGGCTTTGTAGGCTTCGGCCTTAGCGGCTTTGGCACTCTCAAGAGCCGATGCAAGCTCAGACTCTCGAGTCTTCGAGTCACGCTCCAGGCTCTCTTGTTTTTCCACGAGATCCTGGAGCTCTTGTTGTACCTCCGCCACCCGCGCCTCCTGCTTCTCTCGCTCGGTGCGCTCCGCTGCCGCATTACCTTCGGCCGCGGCCACCGCCTCCTTCAGGGTCGCCACCTCGTTAGTGTCCCCTGCAATACCCACGTTATCCTTGTCATTCTTTTTTGCAACCAAAATCCTTTTCTGTAAGGTACAATTTTAATAAGGTCTTACTCACCTTCCTTGTCCTCGAGCTGCTTCTTGGCACGGCCGAGCTCGTTCTCGGACCGCTCGAGGCTTTGCTTCAAAGTATTGACCTCCGTAGTCAGTGCGGCAGAGGTTAGCAGCACAGCCTGCAATCCCATATTGACATATTTTTAATGACTCCTGCGTATATCTTTTTAGATCCTCAGTCCGGCTTTTCTTTCCGAACACCGAACCGAGCATCAGGGGCTACTGTCTATGCGGTACTATTTTACATATATCAAAATTCTTACCTCAAAGCCTGTTAGAAGGCTGCTGCAGGCCTCGGTCAGCCCGCTCTTGGCGAGCTGAACCTTTTGAATCACCGCACTCATAACAGTGCGGTGTTCCTCTTCGATGGAGGCGCCATTGAGCGCCTCCAGCAAGCTATCCGGCGCCTCCGGTTGGACGGAGGCTGCCGGCGTCACGGTCTTGCCCTTCTTACGAAGGGGCCGCCCGCCGGACTCCGGAGCCACTATGGGTTCCGGGGCCGAGTCCGGTGCAAAGTCCGGGAGGTTGTCCTGCGACACCTCCGGGGCCTCCTCCTCCTGGTGGGTCCCATCCCGGGATCCCACCTCGGCATCGTTCGCATCACGGGGGGTGGAGGAGGTCGGAAGAGAATGTAACACCCCAAAAATTTAACCAGGTTTTAGTTATTAAAATTTTGCCAAGAGTTTAAATTTTTTGCCTGCAAGAATATTTCTGTTGATTTCAGAACCTTTCTTTTTATATTAATGAGTATCCACCCTAGCGGATCCTTCCAAACATATTGAACTTCTATGCCGTCTCATTAAAACAATTTCCTAATCAGTAGGTTTATTTATTAAATTATTCCACCCTGAGCTATATTCATTAAAATGACTTGTTTTAAGTTTTGGAGCTTTGTTTGAACTGCAACCAGTTGATAAATTTAACTAATAATCCAACCAAAATTTGGAGATGTCATGTGATGCCCCTAAATCACTTTTGTGCAATAATATATTTCATTCATTGCATATTTTGGGTGCTACACATGTTTTTCTTCTCTGGTCCAGTGGACAACTTTGCACTACAACCCTTTCAAATATTTGTTTCTAGCTTCCACAAAAATTATGGGATGTCAGTAGCAGCATATGATTCCATTATATGCAAAAATCCAGGGATGTTCTTTGAAAATTTTGAGTGAATCAACCTCATCTTCATTCTGGTCCAACATGATGGTTTGTACAGCATCCATATTATTGCTTGCTCTTTGGCCCTTGATTCTTTCTCCTACTTGTAGTCCTCCATGCTAAACCCCTAAGTCCAGGAGCATGCACTCATTTGATCATTTTTGGTTCATGAAATAATGCCATTCTCATCCTGTCCAGATTTGAAGTTCTGCAAAACTTGCACTAGCAAGTTTGTGCTTTTCACCAACTAACCTCACCACCCTCCTGTGCATCCAAAGAGACACTGATCTGGAAGAATTGGCCACTCCAAGAAAAGCCTAAGTGCCTGTGGCATTTTGTCAAACACCTGGAGGGCATGAACTGTTTTGGCATGAGTTTTGTTTGCATTATGAACTTGACCACCTGACCAAACCACCTTGTCCCTTGAGTTTCCCTCTATCTCTAACCTAGTCCTGTTGCTTGCCAACCTCACCTATGACCTGTAGCATGCCACGACATTGTATCAAACACCTTCCGTGCATGCACTGGACGCGCCCAGAGCGCGCGTATTGCACGAACCGCGCCTGAGCCGACACGTTGGCCCCCCTGGTTTTGGCCCGCTCTGCAGCGCCACGCCACACACTAACCTCCGCATAGCAACGCGCCAAGCCGCCCTGGCAGCCTACAGCGCCGCCGTCAGAGCTTTTGGCGGCACGCCGGCGTCCGCAGCGCGCCTCTACCACGGTCGGCACCGCCAAAGCCACCCCGGCTAGCCACCTGCCCCTGGGAACAGCGCAAGCTTATCCCCTCGCTCGTCGGCTAGCTCCCGTCGTCGCCACGACGCCCTGACGCTACAGGGAGGCGGTTCGCCATCGTCCTTATCGCCGACCGCCTCGGAACCGACCTCCACCGCCTATATAAGGGCCCCGGAGCTCAGTCGAGTCCTCAAGCAACCTCAAATGACCTTCCTAGTGCTACCTTGGCCAGCAGTCGAGGAGGGGAAGGCCTTCTTCCCCGAGTCCGGCCGGTTCGGTCGCCGCCAAGATCCGGCCGATTCCGTCGCCCCCAGTGCCTCTCCCTCTCCACTCTCTCCACCAAGAACTCTCCCTCCCTCTCACGAGCACAACCCCACGCTCAATTTTGGCCGGAGACCACCGCAGCCCCAAACTCACTATCCACCCAAATGCCTTCTCCGCCGCGAAGCTCGTCGCTGGCGACTCCGTTCACATCAGCGACCATGGCGGGTACCCACAGACTCGTCTCAACCCCCTGAGCACACCCATGTCCTCAGATCACCAAGGGACACCCCCGTTTTCCGGCAAATCCTCGCCGGAGCTCCGCCTCTATTCGGTCGGAGGGGGACGACGCGCGCGTGGCTGGTCAAACCTGACCAGTGGGCCAGGCGGGCCCACCGTCAGTGAACCAGCACCGGTCCATGCAGGATTAAGTGGAAGCGCACTTCCGAAGTACGTTTTCGACGTGTACACATTTTATTTGAAACGTTTTTCTTTTCTGTTTTATTTTAAATATCAGATTTTGACCAAACTTTGACCTGCGGTATCTTTTTAAATATAGCTCCAAATAAATTAATTCTTTTTCCTACCTCTCTCTAATATTGTCTAGTTTATTTTAAGATTTATTTGAAAAAAATTCAAAACAACTTTTTGTGCTGTTTTTATTTTGTGTGTTAATTCATTTATATTTCTAAAATAGTATTTTTGAAGAGTAGAGAAGTATTTCAAGAGTTTGAAATGCACCCTTCCTTCCCATGACCTGAAGGCAAGCATTCTGAACCCCGGCATAATACTTTTGTGTGTTCATTGACACGTTTATAACACTACCTCATTTTTGGAGAACTTGTTATTTCATGTGAGATGATCATGTGCATGGATGCATATTTGTGATTTCCATGCTGTTGGAAATGATCACACTTGTGATAATAATCATCCTCATGTGCCTTGCTTGCATGCCGGAAGGAATCCGGGAAAACCTCTGCCTTGGGTAGGCATGAGTTTGTCGCCGGTCCCCGTTGGGACGGTTATGTCCGGTATGGCATAGTGAGGTATGGTGAGCGGTGATCGTGTTGGTTGGAACATTTTGTTATACATGTCATGCAGGGAAATTTATGAACCTCCTGAGTCGACCATAGATCGAGTCTTGTTCCAGTAACCCCCATACTTGTTTCGTACTACCACTCGTCTCTACAACAAGTAGAGTACGGTTCAGTAAGTTGTCAACCTCTTTCTAGCACACACCGTACAGAGAGGCCAGGGTGGAAGATACCGGTTGTAGCTGGTAGGCAGGCCACCTGGTCCGGGGGCATGGGTGTTTCCGGTTGAGACCGAGAGGGGAGGCCACCCCTTAGAGCGCGCGATATAAATTTGATCCCATGCTACGCGAGGTTGTAGCCTCCCCACTTAGAGTTTGCTTGACAGGTGTCATGGGTGATTCCAGACACGTGTGAATTAAGTTGGTGTGTGCAAGTTAGGTGTGTTTTCAACAAAAAGACCATAGACGGAATTAGTCCTGATGGACTAAAGAAATCCGTTACTCGTGGGTAAAGAGTACACCCTCTGCAGAGATTAAACCTATTCGAGTAGCCGTGTCCATGGTTAAAGATTACAGTCTGGGATGGGTCAAGTGTCGGTCTTAGTGTCGGTCTTCGGAGGTGAAACTGTTAAATCAAAACTGATATTACAACTTGTGACATGTGATAATGATGATTATTATTTTGTTGTGGACTAACCCGTGATATTTTTGGTATTATCGAATATCCCTGGGATGGTTTTACCTCCGGTATATTCACTATGATTGTTCTTTTAAAGCCCTTTATGTGGTGTCGCTTAGACGCCCGACTGTGGCATTTCTTTTAAAGCCCTTTATGTGGTGTCGCTTAGACGCCCGACTGTGGCATTTCTTTTAAAGCCCTTTATGTGGTGTCGCTTAGACGCCCGACTATGGCATTTCTTTTAAAGCCCTTTATGTGGTGTCGCTCAGACGCCCGACTGTGGCATTTCCTTTAAAGCCCTTTATGTGGTG
>NC_041393.1:492517687-492554774 GCF_002162155.2 Triticum dicoccoides | reverse complement strand
GGCATTTCTTTTAAAGCCCTTTATGTGGTGTCGCTTAGACGCCCGACTGTGGCATTTCTTTTAAAGCCCTTTATGTGGTGTCGCTCAAACGCCCGACTGTGGCATTTCTTTTAAAGCCCTTTATGCGGTGTCGCTAAGACGCCCGACTGTGGCATGTTTGTTATTTATTTCATAATTTTAATATTGCTAAGTTATTGCATATACATAATTAACATGCTTGTACGCATCAGAGTTTTATTTATCTTTTGTGACTGACGTCATGAGCATAGAATATTTTCAGCACATCATTGTCATATTATACCAGTGTTCATAATGTTTGCGAGTACATTCAAAGTACTCACTGGCTTGTCCCTGGCTATTGTCTTGGCCAGATTTCTTGCGCGGAGAGGAGCGACCGCGAAGAAAGCCCCAAAACCTAAGCAACAGTGATAGCAGCCTCGCGAAGATAGGAGTTAACCTGGTCAGCTGTTCCCGTGGGAAATGGAGTCCCATAGACACTGATGATTCACAACCTGCTTCCGCCATCAACCACTAGAAACCATTTGTTGTGCTCACAGGCCAGAATGGTCTTGTACTACATATTTTTTATTTTGCTTGGAATTTCTGTATCAAGTTGGTGCCTCATCAGCTAACAGTTTTCCTGGGGCTGGTGAGCACAAGGGCCATTTTCTGGGAATTAACACCCGGAGAACCGGTCGCCACAGAGAATCCATATCCGACGCCCCTAAGGACCCGCTCGACGAAGCGGGAAGATCATCCTTGGGCGGACTGCAGGGTTGTATGCGGCATTAGAAAGACATTATGTGGCGAAAAGAAAAACCATGAAGTTATTCGGTAGTCCAGATAATTACGATCTCGCCAGGGGCTTGGCCCTTGGAGGCCAGTCCTCATCGTCGTCACTGGCGTTGGCAGAGCAGTCCGGGGAAAGAGTTTTTCCCTTCTTGGACCCTTCGGCCTCCCCCGTTGGGGAGGCCTTCCTTTTCCTCCCTCCCTCCGCTGGGGGAGAGGCTTTCTTCTTCTCCTCCTCACCTTTGTGAGAGGAGTCTGTCTCAGAGTCATCATCCGATAGCACCTGAAAATGGGAACTCTTCCGAGTGCCCGTGGCCTTCTTCTTGGCCTTCTTCTCCGGCACCACGTGGGGTGCCGGAGCCAGCAGCCCCGTTAGGCGGGCGTCCGCTGGGTCCTCTAGTAATGGCGCCGGACAGATAGTCTGTTCGGCCTTCTTCAGCCAGCCTTGTCAAAGGAAAGGGAGTTTAGATCCCGCATAGAGTCAAACTATGGAAAACAAACGCCCCGTTAAGGACAAAATCACTTACCTCGTCATCCGGACGCTGCGAGCTGAATCCGCGATCTTCGGTAGCGGATGCGGGAGCCTCGGCGCCCTTGAACAGCACCTTCCAGACATCTTCGTACGTAGTGTCGAAGAGCCCACTCAAAGTCTGGTGCTGCGCCAGATCGAACTCCCACATGTTGAAGCCCCATCGTTCGCACGGGAGAATCTAGCGAATGAGCATGACCTGGACTACGTTGACGAGCTTGAGCTTCTTGTCCACTAGCTTTTGGATACAGGCTTGGAGTCCGGTCAGCTCCTCCGAGTCACCCCAAGTCCGGCCGCTCTCTTTCCAGGAGGTGAGCCGTGTGGGGATGCCAGATCTGAATTCGGGGGCCGCTGCCCATTCAGGGTCATGCGGCTCGGTGATGTAGAACCACCCCGATTGCCACCCCTTGATGGTTTCCATGAAAGTGCCCTCAAGCCAAGTAACGTGGGACATCCTGCCCACCATGGCGCCTCCGCACTCCGCTTGGCTGCCCTTCACAACCTTCGGCTTGACACTGAAGGTCTTGAGCCACAAGCCGAAGTGGAGCTGGATGCAGAGGAAGGCCTCACACACGATGATAAACACCAAGATGTTGAGAATGAAATTCGGGGCCAGATCATGGAAATCCAGGCCGTAGTAGAACATGAGCCCCCGGACAAAGGGATGGAGTGGGAAGCCCAGTCCGCGGAGGAAATGGGGAAGAAATACTACCCTCTCATGGGGCCTGGGGGTGGGGATGAGCTCTCCCTCGTCGGGGAGCCGGTGCGCGATGTTGTTGGACAAGTATCCGGCGCTGTGCAGCTTCTGGATCTGCCCCTCCGTAACGGAGGAGGCCATCCACTTGCCTCCCGCTCCGGACATAGTTGGAGGAGGTTGAGGTGAGATGTGCGGACTTGGGCGCTGGAGCTCGAGTTCGCGGAGATGGATAAGCCAAGGAGGAAGAAGGCGCAGGTAAAATGGTTGGATCTTTATCCCCTTATATGGGCGGACACAAACATGCGTCCCCACTGGCCTGATAAAACTCGCTTATCCCCCAAGCACCGCAATCAATGGCGCGGTTGGGTTACCCACGTCCGTATTGATGGGAATCCCGGAATAAGGGGAACACGATCTCTGCTTCGACAAGACGTGCCAAGGAAACCGCTTCGCTAAACGTGCTGAGGTGGTACAATAAAAACAATTCGAGTAAAGTCTTGGTAGTGGTGTGACGTCACGCCACGAAATACGTCAGCAGATTGAACTTGTGTAATATTATTCTCTCTATGGTGGTATGTGGAATTTATTATGCAGAGCCGGGCACTATCCTGGTGTTCACAATCTTCTATAAATTATTCGGAGGGGGAACCCGCCTTGCAATGCCGAAGATAATATGCGCGCCGGACTCGTCGTCATTGAAGCCTGGTTCAGGGGCTACTGAGGGAGTCCTGGACTAGGGGGTGTCCGGATAGCCGAACTATCATCATCGGCCGGACTCCAAGACTATGAAGATACAAGATTGAAGACTTCCTCCCGTGTCCGGATGGGACTTTCCTTGGCGTGGAAGGCAAGCTTGGCGATACGGATATGTAGATCTCCTACCATTGTAACCGACTCTGTGTAACCCTAGCCCTCTCTGGTGCTTATATAAACCGGATGGCTTTAGTCCGTAGGATGAACAACAATCATACCATAGGCTAGCTTCTAGGGTTTAGCCTCCTTGATCTCGTGGTAGATCTACTCTTGTAACACACATCATCAATATTAATCAAGCAGGACGTAGGGTTTTACCTCCATCAAGAGGGCCCGAACCTAGGTAAAACATCGTGTCCCTTGTCTCCTGTTACCATCCGCCTAGACGCACAGTTCGGGACCCCCTACCCGAGATCCGCCGGTTTTGACACCGACAATGAGGCAAGGTTTATAGGTATGAGTTTGGCTGCCAGTTGCAGGACCCGAGAGACCCACTCCTCCTCTTATGATGATGAGCCTCTGCCATGGAAACCCGAGGACAGGATCGCTACCACTTCATCACCACCACCTCGTCCTTCATCAACCAAAGAAAATTGAGTATCGGGTATGGGCACTCCCCGTGTCTTGTGCCAAGCTTGGGGGAGGTGCCCCGGTATCGTATCACCTCCACTATCTTTTGCCCTTACTTATCTTAGTTCGATCCATAGTTATCTTTTGCTTTAGATTAATAAAAGTTTAGTTCGATCCTTTCTTTTGAAAGCCTGCTTCGTGATCTATCCTTGTAATTTTGTGTGAGATATATAATAAAGTTTAGTTTGAGTTTTGCTTTCTTTACTTTCTTGTTTCAACAAAAAAGAAAAGAAATAAGTGAAAATGATCATATGCTAGTCTTATGATAAGTAATGATACCACATAAGGAAAAGTATAAGTAGAAAATTTTATTGGAGATTGACTTGCATAACTTTGGTCAATGATGCAATTCATCAAATAATTAATAAGGGAAGAGAAGATTCACATGCAAATACACTATCTTGGAAATCTTTTGTGATTGTGAGCCCCCATCAAAATATTATATGCCAAAATTGTTGACCTTGGACAAGGAGGACAACGTAATGATTTATGTTTGTTCATATTCACATAGAAGTTATGTTGTCATAGATCATTCAACATGTGGTGCTTGGCCCCCATCTTTGCTAGCCAAAAATTCCACACTAAGTAGAGATACTACTTGTGTATCCAAAAACCCTTAAACCCAAATATTATTTTCAAAGAGTCCACCATACCAACCTAAGGATTGAGTAAGATCCTTCAAGTAAGTTGTCATCAGTGAAATAAGGCAATAAAATTGCTTCTAAAAGTGTTGGATCATTTAGTGTAATATAAAATTGAGCGTTGTACGAACTTGTGATGGCAAAGAATAAAAGCGATAGACTGCATAATAGAGGTTGCTATCACAAGGGGCAATATAACATGACATTCTTTTGCGCTAAGGGATTGAGCATACAACCGAAAAGCACATGGCAACCTCTGCTTCCCTCTGTGAAGTGCCTATCTTTTACTTTTATGTATTTACTTTCACGCAAGAGTCAAAGTTTTTCTCTCTATTCCTTTTTATATTTCTCTTTTGGAAAGCATCATGTGGTGAGGAAAGATCTAGGCACATATATCCAGTTGGATATGGGTAGCATGAGTTATTATTGTTGACATCACCCTTGAGGTGAGTATGTTGGGAGGCAAAACTATAAGCCCCTATCTTTCTATGTGTCCATTTGAAACATTTTGATCATGTGTATGCGGTGAGTGTTAGCAATCATAGAAGATTATATGATGGTTGAGTATGTGGACTTGCCAAAAAGGCTCCGATACGTGACCCTTCCTGAAAAGATTATGAATTATAGTTGCAAAGTTGACTGAGAACATAGTTTATTGGTTTTCAATAGAGTTTATGCTTTACACTTAGATGTTGTGATGAATTGTTACTTGTTCATGAGAAGTCTATGATAAAAGTTTTCTGTTAAAGTTTGTTGTTGTTGTTGGGGAACACGGTAATTTCAAAAAAATTCCTATGATCACGCAAGATCTATCTAGGTGATGCACAGCAACGAGAGGGGAGAGTGTGTCCACGTACCCTTGTAGACCGAAGTCAGAAGCGTTTCAATAACGCAGTTGATGTAGTCGAACTTCTTTGCGATCCAATCGATCAAGTACCAAACATACGGCACCTCCACGTTCAGCACACGTTCATCTCGATGACATCCCTCTTACTCTTGATCCAGTTGAGGCCTAGGGTGAGTTCCGTCGGCACGACGGCGTGGCGACGGTGATGATGATGCTACCGGCGCAGGGCTTCGCCTAAGCTCCGCAACGGTATGATCGATGTGTGTAACTGTGGAGGGGGGCACCGCACACGGCTAAAAGATCAACTTGTGTGTTCTAGGGGTGCCCCCCTCCCCCGTATATAAAGGAGGGAGAGGGAGAGGCAGCCGGCCCAAGGGGGGCGCGCCAAGGTGTGGAGTCCTACTAGGACTCCCTAGTCCTAGTAGGATTCCACCTCCCATATGGAGTAGGAAAGGGGGAAGGGAGAAGGAGAAGGAAAGGGGGGGCGGCCTCCTTTTCCTAGTCCTAATTAGCCTCCTGGCCAAGGGGGGCACACCAACCCCTTGTGGGCTGGTGTGCTTCCCTCTTATGGCCCATAAGGCCCATAACTTCTCCCGGGGGGTTCCGGTAACCTCCCGGTACTCCGGAAAAATGCCCGAACCACTTGGAACCATTCAGATGTCCAAATGCAACCTTCCAATATATGAATCTTTATGTCTTGACCATTTAGAGACTCCTCGTCACGTTCGTGATCTCATCCGAGACTCCGAACAAACTTCGGTCATCAAATCACATAACTCATAATACAAATTGCCATCAAACGTTAAGCGTGCGGACCCTACGGGTTCGAGAACTATATAGACATGACCGAGACATATCTCCGGTTAATAACCAATAGCGGAACCTGGATGCTCATATTGGCTCCTACATATTCTATGAAGATCTTTATCGGTCAAACCGCACAACAACATTCGTTGTTCCCTTTGTCATCGATATGTTACTTGCCCGAGATTCGATCATCGGTATCTTAATACCTAGTTCAATCTCATTACTGCGAAGTCTCTTTACTCGTTCCATAATACTTCATCCTGCAACTAACTCATTAGTCATAATGCTTGCAAGGCTTATAGTGATGAGTATTACCGAGTGGGCCCAAAGATACCTCTCCGAAACACGGAGTGACAAATCCTAATCTTGATATATGCCAACCCAACAAACACCTTTGGAGACACCTGTAGAGCACCTTTATAATCTCCCTTTTACGTGGTGATATTTGGTAGCACACAAAGTGTTCCTCCGGTATTCGGGAGTTGCATAATCTCATACTTTGAGGAACTTGTATAAGTCATGAAGAAAGCAGTAGCAATAAAACTGACACAATCATAATGCTAAGTTAACGGATGGGTCATGTCCATCACATCATTCTCCTAATGATGTGATCTCATTCATCAAATGACAACACATGTCGATGGTTAGGAAACATCACCATCTTTGATTAACGAGCTAGTCAAGTAGAGGCATACTAGGGACTATATGTTTTGTCTATGTATTCACACATGTACTAAGTTTCCGGTTAATACAATTATAGCATGAATAATAAACATTTATAATGAATTAAGGAAATAAATAATAATTTATTATTGCCTCTAGGGAATATTTCCTTCAGTCTCCCAGTTGCACTAGAGTCAATAATCTAGTTCACATCACCATGTGATTTAACAACAATATTCATATCTGTATGTGATTAACACTCATAGTTCACATCGTCATGTGACCAACACCCAAAGGGTTTACTAGAGTCAGTAATCTAGTTCACATCGCTATGTGATTAACACCCAAAGAGTACTATGGTGTGATCATGTTTTGCTTGTGAGAGAAGTTTAGTCAACGGGTCTATCACATTCAGAGCCGTATGTATTCTACAAATATTCTATGTCTACAATGCTCTGCACGGAGCTACTCTAGCTAATTGCTCCCAATTTCAATATGTATCTAGATTGAGACTTAGAGTCATCTGGAACGGTGTAAAAGCTTGCATCGACGTAACTCTTTATGAAGAGTTGTTTTATCACCTCCATAATCGAGAAATATTTCCTTAGTCCTCACTAAGGATAATTTTGACCGCTGTCCAGTGATATACTTCTAGATCACTATTGTACCCCCCTTGCCAAACTCATGGCAAGGTATACAATAGGTCTGGTACATAGCATAGCATACTTTATAGAACCTATGACTGAAGCATAGGGAATGACTTTCATTCTCTTTCTATCTTCTGCCGTGGTCGGGCTTTGAGTCTTACTCAATTTTACACCTTATAATACAGTCAAGAACTCCTTCTTTGACTGATCCATTTTGAACTCTTTCAAAAACTTGTCAAGGTATATACTCATTGAAAAATCTTATCAAGCATTTTGATCTATCTTTATAGATCTTGATGCCCAATATGTAAGCAGCTTCACCGAGGTCTTTCTTTGAAAAACTCTTATTCAAGTATCCCTTTATGCTATCAAGAAATTCCACATCATTTTCAATCAACAATATGTCATCCACATATAATATTAGAAATGCTACAGAGCTCCCACTCACTTTCTTGTAAATACAGGCTTCTCCAAAAGTCTGTATAAAACCATAATGCTTTGATCATTCTATCAAAACGTTTATTCCAACTCTGAGAGGCTTGCACCAGTCCATAAATGGATCGCTGGAGTTTGCACACTTTGCTAGCACCCTTTGGATCGACAAAACCTTCTGGTTGTATCATATACAACTCTTCTTCCAGAAATCTATTCAGGAATGCAGTTTTGACATCCATATGCCAGATTTCATAAAATATGGCAACTGCTAACTTGATTCGGACGGATTTAAGCATCTACAGTTGAGAAAATCTCATTGTAGTCAACACCTTGAACTTGTCAAAAACCTTTTGTGAAAAATCTAGCTTTGTAGATAGTAACTCTACTACCAGTGTACGTCTTCCTCTTGAAGATCCATTTATTTAATATGGCTTGCCGATCATCGGGCAAGTCCACCAAAGTCCACACTTTGTTCTCATACATGGATCCCATCTCAGATTTCATGGCCTTAAGCCATTTCCCGAATCTAGGCTCATCATCGCTTCCTCATAGTCTATAGGTTCATCATGGTCTAGTAACATGACTTCCATAATAGGATTACTGTACCACTCTGATGCAGGTCGCACTCTAGAAGACCTACGAGGTTCGGTAGTAACTTGATCTGAAGTTTCATGATCATCATCATTAGCTTCCTCACTAATTGGCGTAGGAATCACTGGAACTGATTTCTGTGATGAACTACTTTCCAATTTGGGAGAAGGTACAATTACCTCATCAAGTTCTACTTTCCTCCCACTCACTTCTTTCGAGAGAAACTCCTTCTCTAGAAAGGATCCATTCTTAGCAACAAATAGCTTGCCTTCGGATCTGTGATAGAAGGTGTACCCAATTGTTTCCTTTGGGTATCCTATGAAGACACATTTCTCCGATTTGGGTTCGAGCTTATCAGGTTTAAGCTTTTTCACATAAGCATCACAGCCCCAAACTTTAAGAAACGACAACTTTGGTTTCTTGCCAAACCATAGTTCATAAGGCGTCATCTCAACGAATTTTGGTGGTGCCCTGTTTAAAGTGAATGCAGCTGTCTCTAATGCATAACCCCAAAATGATAGTGGTAAATCAGTAAGAGACATCATAGATCGCACCATATCCAATAAAGTGCGGTTACGACGTTCGGACACACCATAACGCTGTGGTGTTCTAGGTGGCGTGAGCTGTGAAACTAATCAACATTGTTTTAGATGAAGGCCAAACTCGTAACTCAAATATTCTCCTCCACGATCAGATTGTAGAAACTTTTATTTTCTTGTTACGATGATTCTCCACTTCACTCTGAAAATCTTTGAACTTTTCAAATGTTTCAGACTTGTGTTTCATTAAGTAGATATACCCATATCTGCTTAAATCATCTGTGAAGGTCAGAAAATAATGATACCCGCCACAAGCATTAACACTCATTGGACCGCATACATCGGTATGTATTATTTCCAATAAGTCACTATCTCGTTCCATTGTTCCGTAGAATGGAGTTTTAGTCATCTTGCCCATAAGGCACGGTTCACTAGTATCAAATGATTCATAATCAAGTGATTCCAAAACTTCATCTTTATGGAGTTTCTTCATGCGCTTTACACCGATATGACCCAAACAGCAATGCCACAAATAAGTTGCACTATCATTATCAACTTTGCATCTTTTGGCGTCAATATTATGAATATGTGTATTACCATGATCGAGATTCAATAAACCATCAATATTGGGTGTATGACCATAGAAGTTCTTATTCATGTAAACAGAATAACAATTGTTCTCTGTCTTAAATGAATAATCGTATGGCAATAAATATGATCTAATCATATTCATGCTCAACGCAAACACCAAATAACATTTATTTAGGTTTAACACTAATCCCGAAAATATAGGGAGTGTACAATGATGATCATATCAATCTTGGAACTACTTCCAACATACATCGTCACTTCATCCTTAACTAGTCTCTATTTATTCTGTAACTCCGGTTTCGAGTTACTAATCTTAGCAACCGAACAAGTATCGAATACCCAGGGGCTACTATGAACACTAGCAAGGTACACATATGTAAAACATAGGGAAGCAACAACGTGAGCTATTGATCTACAACATAATTTGCAAAATACTATCAGGACTAAATTCATGATAAATTAAAGTTCAATTAATCATATTACTTAAGAACTTCCACTTAGATAGACATCCCTCTAGTCATCTAAATGATCACGTGATCCAAATCAACTAAACCATGTCCGATCATCACGTGAGATGGAGTTGTTTTCAATGGTGAACATCACTATGTTGATCATATCTACTATATGATTCACGCTCGACCTTTCGGTCTGTAGTGTTCCAAGGCCATATCGGCATATGCTAGGCTCGTCAAGTTTAACCCGAGTATTCTGCGTGTGCAAAACTGGCTTGCACCCGTTATATGTGAACGTAGATCCTATCACACCCGATCATCACGTGGTGTCTCAGCACGAAGAACTGTCGCAACGGTGCATACTCAGGGAGACACTATACCTTGAAATTTTAGTGAGGGATCATCTTATAATGCTACCGTCGAACTAAGCAAAATAAGAAGCATAAAAGATAAACATCACATGTAATCAAAATATGTGACATGATATGGCCATCATCATCTTGTGCCTTTGATCTCCATCTCCAAAGTACCATCATGATCACCATCGTTACCGGCATAACACCTTGATCTCCATCATCTTGATCTTTATCAACGTGTCATCACATGGTCGTCTCACCAACTATTGCTTTTGAACCTATTGCTATCTGATGTCTACTATGCAACCTTCTTCTTGTAGACGTTGTTGGGCCTCCAAGTGCAGAGGTTTGTAGGACACTAGCAAATTTCCCTCAAGTGGATGACCTAAGGTTTATCTATCCGTGGGAGGCGTAGGATGAAGATGGTCTCTCTCAAGCAACCCTGCAACCAAATAACAAAGAGTCTCTTGTGTCCCCAACACACCCAATACAATGGTAAATTGTATAGGTGCACTAGTTCGGCGAAGAGATGGTGATACAAGTGCAATATGGATGGTAGATATAGGTTTTTGTAATCTGAAATTATAAAAACAGAAGGTAACTAATGATAAAAGTGAGCGTAAACGGTATTGCAATGGTAGGAAACAAGGCCTAAGGTTCATACTTTCACTAGTGCAAGTTCTCTCAACAACAATAACATAATTGGATCATATAACAATCCCTCAACATGCAACGAAGAGTCACTCCAAAGTCACTAATAGCGGAGAACAAACGAAGAGATTATGTTAGGGTACGAAACCACCTCAAAGTTATCCTTTCTGTTCTATCTAATCAAGAGTCCGTAGTAAAATAACATGAAGCTATTCTTTCTGTTCAATCTATCATAGAGTTCATACTAGAATAACACCTTAAGACACAAATCAATCAAAACCCTAATGTCACCTAGATACTCCATTGTCACCTCAAGTATCCGTAGGCATGATTATACGATATGCATCACACAATCTCAGAATCATCTATTCAACCAACACAAAGTACTTCAAAGAGTGCCCCAAAGTTCCTACCGGAGAGTCAAGACAAAAACGTGTGCCAACCCTTATGCATAGGTTCATGGGCGGAACCCGCAAGTTGATCACCAAAACATACATCAACTGGATCACGTGAATATCCCATTGTCACCACAGATAAGCACGGCAAGACATACATCAAGTGTTCTCAAATCCTTATAGACTCAATCCGATAAGATAACTTCAAATGGAAAACTCAATCCATTACAAGAGAGTAGAGGGGGAGAAACATCATAAGATCCAACTATAATAGCAAAGCTCGCGATACATCAAGATCGTGCCATAGAGATAACACGAGAGAGAGAGAGATCAAACACATAGCTACTGGTACATACCCTCATCCCCGAGGGTGAACTACTCCCTCCTCGTCATGGAGAGCGCCGGGGTGATGAAGATGGCCACCGGTGATGGGTTCCCCCTCCCGCAGGGTGCCGGAACGGGCTCCCAAGAGGTTTTTGGTGGCTACAGAGGCTTGCGGCAGTGGAACTCCTGATCTATGTTCATCTTCGATGTTTTTAGGGTATATGGGAATATATAGGCGAAAGAAGTTGGTCGGGGGAGCCTCGAGGGGCCCACGAGGGTGGAGGGTGCGCCCAGGGGGGTGGGCGCGCCCCCCTATCTCATGGCCTCCTCGACGCTTCCCTGGGTTGCACTCCAAGTTCCTGGGATTGCTTCTGTTCCAAAAATAACTTTTCCGAAGGTTTCATTCTGTTTGGACTCCGTTTGATATTCCTTTTCTTCGAAACACTGAAATAGACAATAAAACAGCAATATGGGATGGGCCTCCGATTAGTAGGTTAGTCCCAAAAAATGATATAAATGTGTAAAGTAAAGCCCATAAACATCCAAAACGGGTAATATAATAGCATGGAACAATCAAAAATTATAGATACGTTGGAGACGTATCACTATCGCATAGCAATAAAGTAAAGCAATCATGTGGCGCTTGCATATTATGCAATAAAGAGACAACCATAAGGCTCCTGTTAGTTGCCGATAACTTTAACAAAACATGATCATCTCATACAACAAATTATATCTCATCACGTCTTGACCATATCACATCACAACATGCCCTTCAAAAACAAGTTAGACATCCTCTACTTTGTTGTTGCAAGTTTTACGTGGCTACTACGGGCTTCTAGCAAGAATTGTTCTTGCCTACGCATCAAAACCACAACGATTTTTCGTCAAGTGTGTTGTTTTAACCTTCTACAAGGACTGGGTGTAGCCACACTCGATTCAACTAAAGTTGGAGAACTAGACACACGAGCAACCTGTGTGCGAAGCACGTCGGTAGAATAGTCTCGCGTAAGTGTACGCGTAATGCCGCTCTGAGCCGCTTCATCCAACAATACCGCCGAATCAAAGTATGACATGTTGGTAAGCAGTATGACTATTATCGTCCACAACTCTTTGTGTTCTACTCGTGCATATAACATCTACGCATAGACCTGGCTCGGATGCCACTGTTGGGGAACGCGGTAATTTCAAAAAAAAATCCTACGATCACGCAAGATCTATCTAGGTGATGCATAGCAACGAGAGGGCAGGGTGTGTCCACATACCCTCGTAGATCAAAAGCGGAAGCATTTCAATAACGCGGTTGATGGAGTCGAACTTCTTCGTGATCCAAATGATCAAGTACCGAACGTACGGCACCTCCGCGTTCAGCACACGTTCAGCTCGCTAACGTCCCTCATACTCTTGATCCAGTTGAGGCCGAGGATGAGTTCCGTTAGCACGACGGCATGGCGATGGTGATGATGATGCTACCTGCGCAGGGCTTCGCCTAAGCTCCGCAACGGTATGATCGAGGTGTGTAACTGTGGAGGGGGCACTGCACACGGCTAAAAGGTCAACTTGCGTGTTCTAGGGGTGCCCTCCTCCCATGTATATAAAGGAGGGAGAGGGAGAGGCAGCCGGCCCAGGGGGGGCCAAGGTGTGGAGTCCTACTAGGACTCCCTAGTCCTAGTAGGATTCCACCTCCCATATGGAGTAGGAACGGTGGAAGGGAGAAGGAGAAGGAAAGGGGAGGCCACCCCCTTTTTCTAGTCCTAATCGGCCTCCTGTCCAAGGGGGGGCACACCAGCGCACCAGCCCATTGTGGGCTGGTGTGCTTCCCTCTTATGGCCCATAAGGCCCATAACTTCTCCCGGGGGGTTCCGGTAACCTCCCGGTACTCCGTAAAAATGCTCGAACCACTCGGAACCATTCCGATGTCCAAATGCAACCTTCCAATATATGAATATTTATGTCACGACCATTTCTAGACTCCTCGTCGCGTCTGTGGTCTCATCCGGGACTCCGAACAAACTTCGGTCATCAAATCGCATAACTCATAATACAAATCATCATCGAACATTAAGTGTGCAGACCCTATGGGTTCGAGAACTATGTATACATGACCGAGACATATCTCCGGTCAATAACCAATAGCTGAACCTGGATGCTCATATTGGCTCCTACATATTCTACGAAGATCTTTATCGGTCAAACCGCATAACAACATACGTTGTTCCCTTTGTCACCGGTATGTTACTTGCGCGAGATTCGATCGTCGGTATCTCAATACCTAGTTCAATATCATTACCAGCAAGTCTCTTTACTCGTTCCCTAATACTTCATCCTGCAACTAACTCATTAGTCACAATGCTTGCAAGGCTTATAGTGATGAGTATTACTGAGTGGGTCTAGAGATACCTCTCCGAAACACGGAGTGACAAATCCTAATCTCGATATATGCCAACCCAACAAACACCTTCAGAGACACCTGTAGAGCACCTTTATAATCACCCTTTTACGTTGTGATGTTTGGTAGCACACAAAGTGTGCCTCTGGTATTCGGGACTTGCATAGTCTGAGGAACTTGTATAAGTCATGAAGAAAGCAGTAGCAATGAAACTGACACAATCATAATGCTAAGCTAACGGATGGGTCGCCTCCATCACATGATTCTCTTAATGATGTGATCTCGTTCATCAAATGACAACACATGTCTATGGTTAGGAAACATAACCATCTTTGATTAACGAGCTAGTCAAGTAGAGGCATACTTGGGACTATATGTTTGGTCTATGTATTCACACATGTACTAAGTTTCCGGTTAATACAATTCGAGCTTGAATAATAAACATTTCTCATGATTAAGGAAATAAATCATAACTTTATTATTTCCTCTAGGGAATATTTCCTTTAATTTTTATAATAATTTACATGATTCTTCTGTGTCCGTATTTTGTTTTTATCGACACCTCTCTCTCTCTCTAAGCATGTGGACAAGTTTTCAATTTCGGTTTTCGCTTGAGGACAAACGAGGTCTAAGCTTGGGGGAGTTGATACGTCCATATTGCATCATGTTTACCTACTGTTATTTATATTGTTTTTATGCATAATAATGCTTTTTGGAGTAATTCTAATGCCTTTTCTCTCATAATATGCAAGGTTCACACAAGGAGGGAGAATTCCGGCACCTAGAAATCTAGACCAGAAAAAGCTATGTCAGGCTACCAATTCTGCACAACCCCAAATGAGCTGAAACTTAACAAGGAATTTTTATGGAATAAATTAGAAATACTGGGGCAAATAACTACAGAAGGGGGGCACCTAGTGAGCACAAGACACAAGGGCGCCCTAGAGCCCTCAGACGCGCCCTGGTGGGTTGTGCTCAGCCCGGAGGGGGGACCAGGCGTGCCCTGGTGGAATGTGCTTAGCCCAGCCCACCTCTGGTGCCCCTCCTATGGTATTTAAGCCATTTTGACCTATAAAATGTAAGTAGAGGACTTTCGGGATGAAGCGCCACCGTCTCGAGGTGGAACTTGGGCAAGAGCACTTTTGCCCTCTGGCGGAGCGATTCCGCTAGGGGAACTTCCCTCCCGGAGGGGGAAATCATTGTCATCATCATCACCAACAACTCTCCATCTTGGGGAGGGCAATATCCATCAACATCTTCAACAGCATCATCTCCTCTTAAACCCTAGTTCATCTCTTGTGTTCAATCTTTATACCGGAACTATAGATTGGTGCTTGTGGGTGACTAGTAGTGTTGATTACATCTTGTAGTTGATTACTATATGGTTTATTTGGTGGAAGATTATATGTTCAGATCCATTATGCTATTTAATACCCCTCTGATCTTGAGCATGATTATCATTTCTGAGTAGTTACTTTTGTTCTTGAGGTCACGAGATAAATCTTGTTGCAAGTAATCATGTGAATTTTATATGTGTTCGATATTTTGATAGTATGTATTTTGTGATTCAATTAGTGGTGTCACATGAACGTTGACTACATGGAACTTCACCATACTTGGGCCTAAGGGAATGCATTGTGGAGTAGTTATTAGATGATGGGTTGCGAGAGTGACAGAAGCTTAAACCCTAGTTTATGCGCTATTCCGTAAGGGACTGATTTGGATCCAAAAGTTTAATGCTATGGTTAGAATTTATTCTTAATACTTTTCTCATAGTTGCGGATGCTTGCGAGGGGGTTAATCATAAGTAGGAGGTTTGTTCAAGTAATAACATCACCTAAGCGTTTGTCCACCCACATATCAAATTATCAAAGTAGCAAACACAAATCAAACCAACATGATGAAAGTGACTAGATGAAATTCATGTGTGCCCTCAAGAACACTTTGCTTATTATAAGAGACCGTTTTGACCTGTCCTTTGCCTCAAAAGGATTGGGCTACCTTGCTGCACTTTTATTACTGTTAATGTTACTTGCTCGTTACAAATTACATTGCTATCAAACTACTCGTTACTTATAATTTCAGTGCTTGCAGACATTACCTTGCTGAAAACTGCTTGTCATTTCCTTCTGCTCCTCGTTGGGTTCGAAACTCTTACTTATCGAAAGGACTACGATTGATCCCCTATACTTGTGGGCCATCAGATCTTTGCGGTGGTAATTTCCCTCGCTGGACGCCATACTCTCCTAGGTTGTGAAACCAAGGCTATGATCACCAAAAGCTATGGAAATCAAGGCAAATGGAGACCAAAGCTATTATACCACTTGTAAGATCCAAAATAGGTCTAGAGGGGCGGTGATTAGACTACTTGACTAAATAAAAATCTAGCCTTTTCCCAATTTTAAGTCTTAGCAGATTTTAGCAACTTAGAACAAGTCAAGCAATCAACCTACACATGCAATTCTAAGAGTGTAGCAGCAAAAAGTAAAACATTGCATATGAAGGTAAAGGGAAGGGTTTGGAGAAGTCAAACGCACTCTAGACACGGAGATTTTTGGCATGGTTTCGATAGGTGGTGCTATCGTACATCCACGTTGATGGAGACTTCAACCCACGAAGGGTAATGGCTGCGTGAGCCCGCGGAGGGCTCCACCCACAAAGGGTCCACGAAGAAGCAACCTTGTCTATCCAACCATGGCCATCGCCCATGAAGGACTTGCCTCACTCAGGTAGATCTTCACGAAGTAGGCGATCTCCTTGCCCTTACAAACTCCTTGGTTCAACTCCACAATCTTGTCGGAGGCTCCCAAGTGACACCTAACCAACACTACAAAAAAAACACATCCGTGACATTTTGGGCCGAACGAAAAAAATTATGTCATACATATGACACTTCTATGACGATAATTGTGACAAAACACGGTATCATCATAGATGTGGTGGGCTCCTAATTCTATGACAAAAAATCAAGACAGAAAATGGGCTTTTCGTCCTGGGCGGGCTGGAGACGCAGCTGCATGACATTCTTTGGGCCGTCCATGACGGAAAAACCCGTGGTAGAAGCGAGGGCGAGGAAAATTTCGGGGAGTTCCCGGTTACGATGGGTGGTCAGGGGCCGAGCGATGCGCGTTTCTCTCGTACATGTATGCGCGTGTGTGCGAGGCGTTGGCTCTAACTGAACCCGAGCGAGGCGTTGGGCTCTAACTGAACCCGAGAGATTGCACTGCAGGCTACGCGTTACTGAACCCGAGCAATCGGTCGATGGCTGTTAACTGAACCCGATTGAGCGATTCCTTTGCTACTGCTGCTAACTAAGCCGATAGATGCTGCCTCTATGGATGAACAGTGAGCGTTGCGGGGGGGTGGATGAACAGTGAGCGATAGCGTTGCCTCTGTATGAACAGGACCCCGTGGTGTGGAGGGCTGGATGAACAGGATGACCCCATGGAGGGCTGGATGAACAGTAGACGGTGGAGTAGCGCGCGGTGGAGGCTGGATGAACAGGAGCCCGTGGAGGCTGGAGGAGGTCTACGGTAGCCCGTGGAGGCTGGAGGAGGTCGATGGTGGAGATGAACAGTATGCCGTGGAGTCCCGTTTTGCGGTACGCCACACCCCTCCCAATGAACAGGACCCCCGTTTCGACCGTAGCGCTCCAACACAAGTCTGTTTCGTCCGTTTTGCAGTACGCCACACCCCTCCCGATCAACAGGACCCTCATTTCGACCATAGCGCCCAACACAAGTCTGTTTCGTCATTTTGCGGTACGCCACACCCCTCCCGATCAACAGGACCCTCTTTTCGACCGTAGGAGGTCCGTTTCCTCCGTTTTGCGGTACACCAGACCCCTCCCGATCAACAGGATCCCGTTTCGAACGTGTCCGGTCGAACACAAGGCCGTTTCCTCTGTTCTGCAGTACGCCAGGCCTCGTTTCCATCGCATGTTCCGTCCAAGCCCTCCCGATGAACACGACCATGCATTCTGTTCCGACCCAGCGGGTTGGCTCCCCATGAACACAACGACGACGCTGTTTCTCCGTTCCGACCCAGCCATGTACACGAGCCCTGGTCGTACGTATGTGCGAGTAAGCGTTCGAGACCCTGCCCATATGTACACATACGTGGCCGTATTTTTCTTTCTTGCACACTGGCCGATGTACGTAAGTGTAAATGCTATGTGCACGCCTCTACTACGACACGTGCGCACCTCTACATCGACCAGTATATATGTACGTACACGTTCCCGACCAGAATGACAACGCTAAGTACGCTTCGGCCAGGTGGGTCCCGACTGTCAGGCACTTCCTTGCGTGCGAAGATGTAGCTGGTGGGTCCCAGCAGTCAGGGGGGTGAATCGTTTTGTGTTTTTTTTGCCCGGACGCACTTCCTTGCGTGCGAAGGTGTAGCTGGTGGGTCCTAGCAGTCAGGGGGGAAACGTTTTTTTGCGAAATACGGTGGCCCGTCCGATGGGTCCCCGCTATCAGGTGGAGGAATAATTATTTTGCACGTAATAAGAAGGCACTTCCTTGCGTCCGCCGTGGACCCAGCTGTCAGCCTCTCCACGCACAGTACTCTTCCGATGGAAGTCAGTCGTTGACTACATTGACCATGCCGTGCCGAGAGCACCACAGCGGTGGACGAAGGCGAGGCCTAGGAAGGGGATGACGCGGAGCCAGGGAAGACGCAGCAGTTGATGCCCACACGAAGAGGAGTACGAGGGTTCACTGGTTCGGCTGCGATGTGAGGCTGCCGTCGTCACAGAATAACAGGGGGTGTGGGTGAGTAGAGGGATGGCCTGGCTAGCGGTGGGAGTAGTAGGGGCGGTGAGGCCTCCGTGGTTTCACAGCCGGCCATGGGAGGCAGGAGCATGCGGCGCGACCGGCGCTGCTTTGGGCGGCTGGAGAACGAAGACCAGAGGTTGAAGAAGCACTACGGCCGTTGGATGGACATCGTACGGTCACTGGAGTATTGACTAAGTTGACAAAGCCCTCCGTCCCCATCAACTTAGTAGGCCCACAAGTCAGCATGCCACTATACTGGGTCCCAGCTAGCAGGGGGAGTATTCTTTTTTTGCGTAATAAGGAGGCACTTCCTTATGTGCGAAGGTATAGCTGGTGGGTCCAAGCTGTCAGCGGCGGTAACGTTTTTTTGGTGGGTCCCAGATTTCAGGTGGAGGAATCATTATTTTGCGTGTAATAAGGAGGCATTTCCTTGCGTGTGGCCATGGACCCAGCTGTCAGCCTCTCCACATACAGTCCACTTTAGATGCATGTCGGTCGTTGACCACGTTGACCAGGCCGCGCCGAGAGCACCAGGGCGGTGGACGACGGCAAGGCCTAGGAAGGGAACGATACGGAGGCAGGGAAGACTCGGTAGTTGTTTCCCATGCGGAGGGGAGTACGATTGTATGAGGGTTTACTGGTTCATATGTCGTTGCCGAAGAATAACTGCAGGTGTGGGTGAGTAGAGGGATGGCTAGGCCAGCGATGGGAGTATGGTGGGGCGGTGAGGCCTGCGCGGCAGGATAGCCGGCCGCGAGAAGGAGGAAGCAGGCAGTCCCGCCGGCGCTTGTTTGAGCGGCTAGAGCAGGAAGAGCAGAGATTGAAGAAGCACGACGGTCGTTGGATGGAAATCCAACAGTAACTGCTTGTGCATCAACCTTTTTTTAGGAAAGCCTCAAATCCGTGGAAAACAGCATACAGCCCATCCGCCATTATTTCTAATAATTTACAGCCCATTTGCTAATTCTTAAGTTTTTTTTGATCCCATATTCTTTTTGTTAGCATTACAGCCCATATTGTGGCCACGGTTAGAAAATTATATGAAATTTTGCATATTTCGGTGCGGTCGGAACTGTTTTTAATCCCGAAATTTCGAGTCACATTCAAAATGGTTTTAAAAATAAATGTATATCAATATAAAATCTAACAAATTGTCCACGCATAAAAATAAATGCAAATTAAAATCTCGAAATGAAAAAAAAAAAATTTGAAACTAATTGCCAGTTTGATGTGTTTTAAAAATGTACAACCCATTTCTCATTATTGATAGGCCATTTTCTCGGCCAGTCGAATGAAGCTCTCCTCGTCTTGAAAGATTTGCAGCCCAACAGGCCTGACAAAGCGACTTACTTGGCAAATCCCAAAAAAACTGGGTTGTGGCCATGGACCCAGCTGCGGCCGTGGACCCAGCTGTCAGCCTCTCCACGTACAGTACTCTTCCGATGGAAGTCGGTCGTTGACCACATTGACCATACCGCACCGAGAGCACCAAGGCGGTGGACGACGGCGAGGCCTAGGAAGGGGACGACGCAGAGCCGGGGAAGACGCGGCAGTGGATGCCCATGCAGAGAGGAGTACGGGGGTTCACTGGTTTGGCTGCGGCGTCAGGCTGCCATCGCCGCAGAATAACAGGGGTGTGGGTGAGTAGAGGGATGCTCTGGGCCAGCGGTGGGAGTAGTAGGGGGTGGTGAGGCCTTCGCGGCATCACAGCCGGCCATGAGAGGCAGGAGAACGTGGCACGACCGGCGCTGCTTTGGGCGGCTGGAGCAAGATGACCAGAGGTTGAAGAAGCACTATGGTTGTTGGATGGAAATCGTACAGTCACTAGAGCTAGAATCGTTCATACTGACTAAGTTGACAAAGCCCTGCGTCCTCGTCAACTTAGTAGGCCCACAAGTCAGCCACCCACTATGGTGGGTCCTAGCTAGCAGCGGGTATTCATTTTTTTTGTGCGTAATAAGGAGGCACTTCCTTGCGTGCGAAGATATAGCTGGTGGGTCCGACCTGTCAGCATGGGGAATGTTTTTTTCGTGAAATACAGAAGCCCTTCCCACCTACAGTCCATGTACAGTGCGTAATAAGGAGGAACTTTCCTTGCGTGCGACCATGGACCTCGTGGGTCCCAGCCGTCAGGCTCTCCACGTACAGTCCTCTTCTGATGACTCTCATATGTTGACCACGCCACGCCGAGCACACAGGGGCGATGGACGACGGCGAGGCCCCAGACTGGAACGACTAGAGATGGGGAAGACGCGGCAGTGGAGTCGTAGACGGAGAGGAGAGGGAAACTTGACTGGTTCGGGTGCGGGGTAGGCCTACACTCGGCAGAGAATAACAGGAGGTGCGGAGTGGAGATGCGGAGTGGAGGGATGGCCTGGCCGTCGGCGGGGTAACGTTTCGCTGAGGAGCGCAAAACAACGCCGCTGGACGCCGAAGGCTGGAGCAGGCGGTTCCGGCAGCGCCGGGGGAAGAAGACGAAAGATTGAAGAAGAATGCCAGCCATTGGATGTAAATCCAACGCCTTCTTAGGCTTCGACCTACTTGCCCACATGTCAGCCAGTCCATTTGTTTTTTTAGTCCATTGGGTGGGTTGGGTGAAACAATGATGTAGCATCTATGCAGCCCGTTTAAATCCCATTTGCATTTTTCTCGAAATCCGTAGACTTGCTGGGCTGGGTGAAAATATCATGTTGGGCTAGACAAAGAAATGTTATAAAAACATAAACACATGATTGCACGTTTATTACTGCATTGGTCAGTAAAATATTTGCAAGCTTATGTACACAACACTAGGAGTTAACTTGCCAAGTTATATATAAACAATTATTATTATTATTTTGTAAGAACTTTCAACTTATGAAATAAAATATCATTTAAATTTGATGAGTTAATAGTACGTGGGGTATTATTATTTTTTAGGCTAGACATGGAGCAGTTGAGTTGGTTCTATGGAAAAGTACTAGGAGAAAACTCAGTTTACATCGAAAAAGAAAGTGGGAGAAAATTCAGAGACCTGCTGGGTCCACCTGAGGAGGGGAATATGTTGGGAGGAAGGAGATTCAAAGCACGACAGCCGAGTGAACTAGTTTTTTTAACAGACAAGTGAACTAGTTACATACATAAGCAAATAGCCACTAAAAAAGCAATCAGGTTAATGGGTTCTTAAAAGAAATATTTCGGACAAAACAGATAATTACGACACATAGGCTAATGCATGAAACACTAAGATGATAAAGGTGCTTATAAACAGATAAAGTACAACATCTAGACCTTCCTGGCACGCTTGATCATGACGCAGTGGCTGTCCGTGTACTCGTCGGTTACGGGAAGTAGACACGCCCTCATGTCCAAGATCTGCATGTACATGTCATAGTATGCGTATGCGTCCTTGGCCGCGTAGGTTATGTAGGCTAGATTCAGAGGTACCTCCCACGTGTTCAGGTCATCTTCTTTCATGTTGGCGTATCAGGGGTCGATGATGGTCTCAGCGAGGTCAACCACGGAATCCTTCTCCTGCCCGTTGTTGATGATCTTGTATTGCTTCTGGATGTCGACAAGCTTGTTGCACCAGATGGCCAAATCATCGCGTTCTTCCTTCTCTCCACCGTAGCGAAGATGCAATCAGCGCTACTGAAAGGATAGAGATGGACCTAGAGGGGGGGTGAATAGGTACAATTACAAATTTTAATTATCACTTGGCAATTTTTAGGCAATGATGCGGAATATGAAGATGAGCCTAACAATTGCACGTGAGCACAAAGTACTAAGCAAATAACACAAACACGTAAGTAGGCAAGCACAATATAATGTACGCAAGCGTAAAGAGACAAGTAACCACAAGTAGAGAGTTAAGGTTAGGAATAACCGCAACTCCGGGAGACGAGGATGTAAGCCGATGTTCACTTCCTTGGAGGGAAGTTAGTCACTGTTAGAGGGATGGATGTTACCACGAAGGCACACCAACGCCACGAAGGCTCACCCTATTATCCCTTTGAGACAACACCACGGAGGCGTTTCTCAACCACTAGTGGTAGACCTTGGGGTGGTCTCCAAACCCTCACAAACTTTTCCGAGGGTAATCACAAAGTTCGATTCCTCTCCGGATGACTCCTACCGCCTAGGAGTCTCCAACCTCCAAGACTAACAAGACCGATGGGGAAATGCTCAAAACTTGCTCAAGTCACGAATTCATTTGGTGCAAAGAAGGGGAAGAAGTGGATCTATCACTTGATTGGAGAACTTCTCTCAAAATGCTCCTAGAACACTTGGGAATCTAGGATTTAGTGTGTATGGATGAGAGAGAGAGTGAGGAGTGTTCTTGTGAGGCTCAAAGTGAATGGTCAACCCTATCCCATGGAAGGGAAGGGTGTATATATAGGTGGTGGGAGAAAGTGACCGTTTGGGGTACAACATGGCCGGACGTCCGACGAGGCCCAAACGGGTTCGGACGTCCGACAGTCATCGGACGACCGGCCACTGTGAAACGTGTGACCCACAATCCAGTGTACAGGATACGGACGTCCGAGCGGGGCCGGACATCCATAAGAATGCTTCTGATGTGAAAGTGTCGGACGTCCGGAGGGTTCCGGACATCCGTAAAAATGTTTCTGATGTGAAAGTGTCGGACGTCCGGAGGGTTCCGGACATCCGTAAAAATGTTTCTGTTGTGGAAGTGTCGGACGTCCGGAAGTGTCCGGACGTCCGGGCAATCAGGAAGGACCGGACGTCCATAGAACACCGGACGTCCGAAGGCAAGGTATATAGATAGCAAGTTTTGAGCAAGTTTTTCACAGATCCATCGATCCCCTCTTAATAGTGCGGGATCCCTATACTCAAGAACAAACCATAAATGAAGTAAACATCTTGTATCTCCATTCTTGAGTTATATGCTTTTGTCCCTAGTCATGATCCATGCACACGGTCTTTGTAACGTAATCCTGAGATATACTTGATAAACATGATTAGTCCCGAGCATATGTGTTGTCATCAACATCAAAATATGATTAAGGGCATGATTGCACTTTCAATCTCCCCATTTTATGTAGTTGATGACAACTCATATGCATACTCATAATAGTAATCGGAAGTATTTGTTGTGGAGCTCAATAACCATAATAAGAATGCGTAGCGAGCGAGCTCCCCCTCAAAGGGATACCATAGATACTACTAAACCAAAAATGATGAGGGCTCCCCCTCAAACTAATGCCACGATAATCAAGAGTTACACTTCATATAGATTCACCAAATCTCAGATTCAACAAACTCATAACATAGTTCAACAACTCATAACATAGTTCAACAAATTACTCATAACATAGGTTCGATTACATAATGAGCTAGAGTAACATGCATATGGAGCCTACTCCCCCTTTGGCATCAAGTATCCAAAGAAAAGAACTAGGGGGAATGACATAACAGCATTAAAGATCATCCTCATCATCATCACCATGAACACCACTGCCACCAGCCTCGTCGAAGAAATCAGCCCACTCAGGACCGGAGGGAAAACCAAAATCAGATGGGGGATCTGCAGGAAGACGCTCATCGTCACTCACATCATATACGCCTGAGTCTCTCAGACGAGCCTTCAGAGCGTTCTTGGAAGTGACCATGCGAGTGACCACATCGTGGTGTTGGGAGCAATGGTAGGTGAACATCTTCGTCATGGCTGAATGAGCCTTCTCAAGAAAACGAGCAATGCGCCCAAAGGGGGCATCACTGGAAGGAGGATGGGTAGCGTGAGAAGGAAAACTAGCGCCGGTGCGACTAGCAGTAGCGGGAGGAGGAGGAACATGGTCAGCCACCATGTGAGGTGAAATGACCCATCTCTCATGTATATGAGTGCGTGCAATGGGAAGGGGAGCTACACTCTCGATGAATGCCTGAATAAAAGGTGCATGAGGAAAAGCCCGCTTGTGCTGGAAGCTAGCAAGGCGGATCTCATGCCATAGAAAGTGTGGAACATTTGTCTTCCCTTTAGGAGATGTGAAGAGGCAATGCATGAGATCAATGCAGTAGCTGCTGCAGGAGCCCTTGTCACCCATCTTGGGATAAATGGTGCGGATGACACACTGATAAATGATGTTGAATGGAAAACACCAAATGGAGACTTGATTTAGACCCTTTTGTTTCCCAGTGCTAGACAAAGATGGTATGGGTCTAAGAAGTTCCGCACAGACCGCAATGCCTTTGGGCTTATGGTTGGGGTCATCCTTGTGGATTTTGAACCCGGTGTCGGGAAATCCAAGTGCAGTGACAAACTAAGCATAAGATGCTGTGAGTGCAGTGTCGGAGGTCATCCCTGTGACAGTGTTATCAGGAGAAAAGTAACATGTGGCATAAAACTGATGGATGGCAGCGTGGTTAAAATCGTGTTGAAAGACGAATGGAGCAGCTAGATTTGACGACTCAATGAGCTCAATGGCTCCCGGATATTTCTCCGGATGAGTGCGAATGTGCTCAAGATCAATGCAAACATGAAGTGACAAGCCTTTAGGGATGACAATCGTGGTGAATATGTCGGCTTGGACATTTGTGTGAAAGCGACTATCCTGAGAATCCCTAACAACAGTAAATTGATCTACATCACGACGCAATTTAAGATATGAAGATTTGGGGACCTCGTTGAAACGCTTAACATGACGGCCTAGTGATAGTGGAGGCTCAATGGAGATGTGACGGGCATCACCGTGGGGTTGCACCGGAGGAGGAGGAGGTTGAAAGGTTGGACGACGAGTGCCGGGCTTGGGGGCAGCGACGCGGACGCCAACCATCGGGGACGGATCCACCTCTTCAAGCTCATCCTCAAAATCCGACCCCTCCGAAAAGGAATCACTGGACAAGCTGGAAGGACGAGCGGCATGTTTCCGAGGGCGATCTTCCTCCTGGGAGTCGTTGGAGCCACCGCGACGAGACGGACGAGCCGCCCCTCCGGCGACTTGCTTGCGAGCGGAGTGCTTGGACCGAGGCATCATGACCTAGGGGAGAAAGAAAGCACATGTCAACACCCCTCCATAGATCAGGGTGAATGCATGAGGAGGGGGAGGGAAGGTTGTGCCCTACCTTGAGAGGAAGAGCACGGAGGAGCCGAGCGGCGTGCTAGAGCAGGGGGTCGACGGACTGGCCGGGGAGAGAAACTCCGAGCAGAACGGGCTGGACGGGCCGGACGGCGAGTCCCAGATCCGCGGCGGGGAGAAACCCTGGCGAGGGGTACGGCGGCGGGCGGCTACGGGGAGTGGACGCACGGCAGGAGCGGCGGCGGCGGCGGTGAAACAAGTGGAGAGGATGTGGTTGGTTGACAAACCCTACGGCGCAGTATATATAGAGCCCAGTACAAACGTACGGACGTCCGGAACCTACGGACGACCGGAGTCACATATTCGTCCGGACGTCCGAGAACGGACGGACGACCGGAGTCTGGACCATCAGCAAATAGAGGATGACAGAGATGATTCTACGGACGACCGACGGCTTCGGACGACCGGGCAGATTGTAACAGAAAGGTGTTTACGGACGTCCGAAGTCTTCCGGACGTCCGAAGCTTCATCGTCTAGGCCAACTTAAGGGAACCAGAGTGGATTTTACGGACGTCCGGAGAGGCCGGACGACCAGTCGAAGGTAGTCAGAGCATAATATACGGACGTTCGGATGTTTACGGACGTCCGGCAGTGAAATACCACACGGACGTCCGGAACCTACGGACGTCCGATGCCAGAAGTTTTGACAGGAGGCAAGAATGCAGGTGCTGATCATGATGAGGAGAAAGGCATTTTTTTCACAGTAAAACTTATTTATGTAGTAACTCATATCCTACCTTACTCAATCATAGCCATATACTACAACTGGTGGCTAATGCCACAATGTCTGAGTAGACACGACATGACACAGAAAGACTTGAACTTTGAGTGCATAGTCACTACTCCATCATGTTAAAGCACCATAGGTCTAGACCCATGGATACTTTGAGAGTGTTGGTTCTTTTTATGCATTGAGTAGGGCGAGAACATTCATGAATTGAATGTCTCCCCCTAAGTATATGCCTACATCATGACAAGACATTAGATTCATGCATGACTGGGTACTAGATTTCACATAATGTTGTCAAGCTCCAAGATACCAAGTTCACGCCTAAGTCGACAGAACCTTGCTTCATCTAGAGGTTTGGTGAAGATATCTGCTAGTTGAAAATCTGTACCAATGTGATCAATGTGAATATCACCCTTTTCAACATGATCTCTCAAGAAATGATACCTAATATCAATTGTTTGGTGCGGAGATGATCTTTGGGGTTCTCAGCAATATTGATGGCACTTTCATTATCACACAGAAGAGGCACATTTCTATAGGTGATACCGTAATCCTTCAACATTTGCCTCATCCATAACAACTGAGTTGCACAACTAGCGGCAGCAATGTATTCAGCTTCTGCGGTAGAGAGAGCAATACAATTTTGTTTCTTCGAGGACCAACTCACCAAGGATCGTCTAAGAAACTGACATGCACCGGATGTGGACTTACGATCCACTTTGTCTCCAGCCCAATCCGCATCCGTGTACCCAATGAGATCAAACTTAGCATCCTTGGGGTACCAGAGGCCCAACTTTGGGGTGTGAACAAGGTATCTAAGTATATGCTTAACCGCCTTATGATGACTTTCCTTAGGGAAAGCTTGAAATCTAGCACACATGCATACACTGAACATGATGTCTGGTCTAGATGCACAAAGATAAAGCAATGAACCAATCATAGAGCGGTAAGTAGATGGGTCGAAAGGAGTACCATTTGTGTCTTCAGTGAGAGTGATTTTGGTTGGCATGGGTGTCTTGCATGGACTAGCGTCAGACATACCAAACTTTTCTAGAATATCCTTGAGGTACTTTGCTTGAGATAAGAAAATTCCTTCTTGAAATTGTTGAATTTGAAATCCGAGAAAGAACTTCAAATCCGTATTGAGTGACATTTCAAAATTCTTGGTCATTGAATCCGCAAACTTCTTGCACAAATGAATGTTAGGAGAACCAAAAATGATGTCATCTACATAGATTTGGCATAGAATCAAATCACCCTTGTCCCTCTTAGTAAAAAGAGTGGGATCGATCACCCCTCTCACAAAACCATCATCGAGTAAAAACTTCTTCAAATGATCATACCAAGCACGAGGTGCTTGTTTGAGGCCATACAAAGCCTTATGAAGTTTATACACATAGTCTTTGTGAAAGGGATCAACGAACCCAGGTGGTTGTGACACATATACTTCTTCTTGTAGAGGACCGTTAAGGAAAGCACTCTTCACATCCATTTGGTGTAATGTAAAACCATTCAAAGCGGCATAAGCAAGTAAAATGCGAATGGATTCAAGGCGGGCAACGGGGGCAAAGATCTCACCAAAGTCCAAACCTTCAACTTGTGAGTACCCTTGTTCCACTAACCTTGCCTTGTTGCGGATGATGACACCATTTTCATCTTGCTTGTTCTTGAAAATCCATTTTGTTCCAATGATGTTGTGCTCGGTGGACGGCCTCTTGACTAGTGACCACACTTGGTTGCGTTCAAAACTGTTCAACTCTTCTTGCATCGCAACAAGCCAATCGTTGTCCATCAATGCCTCTTGTACCTTGAGTGGTTCAATAGTAGACACAAATGAGAAGTGAGCACAAAAGTTTGTCAAATGTTTACGAGTGACTCTACCTTCCGAGATGCCGGTGAGGATTTTTTCAACATCAACACGACCGGCCACTCGAGGCATGATGGAGGTGAGGGTTTCACGAGGTTCAACTTCATGTCCATCATCCACATCTTCAACATATGGATCATTCACGTGTGGAGGAAGATCTTCTTGTTCATGTTGCATTTGTTGAGGTTCGTCATCCATGATTGGACTTTCTTGTTCTTGCTCTTGATGATGATCTTGTTCTTGATGATTATCATTAAGTGAGACTTGATCAACCTCATCAACTTGGGCCAAGGGTATAGGTTGAACACTAGGAACTTGTGTTGGTATGGATGTTGAAGTATTTTGATGATGCGTGAGACCTCCATCTTCTTCTTCATCATCATGAGGTTCTTGTTCCATAGGAAGAAGTGCACCAACACCCATGTTCAAAATGTCTTGAGAAGCATCTTCTTCACCTACATCACTTAGATCAACTTGCTCCCCATGGGAGCCATTAAATTCATCAAACACCACGTCACAAGTTTCTACAACACATCCATTGGATTTGTTGTAGACTCTATAGGCGTGAGAGTTTGATCCATAACCAACAAATATACCCTCAATTGTTTTGGATTGAAATTTTCCTAACCGTTCTCTTTCGTTGAGAATGAAACATTTCCACCCAAATACACGAAAGTACTTGACATTTGGCTTGTTTCCAGTCAGAAGCTCATATGGAGTCTTCTCCAATATAGTGCGGAGGAAGAGTCGGTTTGATGCATGACATGCGGTATTGACAGCTTCAGCCCAAAAACTATGTGGTGACTTGTATTCATCCAACATGGACCTTGCCAATTCTACAAGTGTATAGTTCTTCCGTTCGGCTACACCATTTTGCCGAGGAGTGTATGGAGCTGAATATTGATGCTCAATCCCTTCATCACTAAGAAATTCTTCCAAGGTATAGTTCTTGAACTCGGAGCCATTGTCACTCCTTATTGCTCGGATTTCTTTGTCAAACTTGCGTTGGGCTTGCTTGGCAAAATCAATGAAGGTGATCTTCGTTTCGTCCTTGGACTTGAGGAAGAACACCCATGTATATCTTGAGTAATCATCAACAATGACAAGCCCATACTTTTTCCCACCAAGACTATCCCATGAAGGAGGCCCAAAAAGATCCACATGAAGGAGCTCCAGGGGCCTTGAAGTAGACACTATGTTCTTGGGTGGGTGCTTTGATTGATGTTGCTTCCCGGCTATGCATGCACTACACACACGATCTTTCTCAAAAGAGACATTGGTTAGTCCAAGGATGTGATTCCCCTTTAAGAGATCTTGAAGATCTCTCATGCCGACATAGGCTAGCCGGCGATGCCATAGCCACCCCTTGTCAGCCTTGGCCATTAGACAAGTTGCATGGAATGTGCTCTCTTTCAAGAAATCAACCGTGTAAAGGTTGCCATCCAACTCTCCAACAAAGGCCACTTCGAGAGTATCTCTCTTAAAGACTTTCACATCCGTTAGTCCAAAAAGTGTATCATAACCAACAGAAGCCAATTGGCGAACAGAAAGCAAGTGATATTTAAGGGATTGGACAAGCATAACATTTGCAAGAGACATGTCATTGGTGATAGCCACCTTGCGCAATCCGAGTACCTGTCCTTTTGAACCTCCACCAAACATAATGCTCATGAATGGTTGAATAGCTTCCATGAAATCGTAGAGCAATTTGCTATCTCCGGTCATATGATTTGTACATCCACTATCAATCACCCATTTCACTCCACCGGAGAAGCTTACCTACACACAATTAGGACATGGTTAGAGGCACCCATTTTGCAATGGGACCTCTCAAGTTAGTTACAAGGGTCTTAGGGACCCAAATAGCATAGAAACGAAATGCATTTCGAGGACCAACAAATTTTGCAAAGACTTCTCCATCCTTAGTCTTACGAAGTACATAGGAAGGAGGCATGAACTCTTTAGGCTTGTTGAGAATGGGCATGCCCCTTGTGGCCTTCCCACTCACAACCTTACCTTTCTCCTTGTGCCCTTCTCTTACAGAAGTTTCGTTTAGAGGAGTTGTGCACTTTTGGGAGGACGTCTTCTTCTTGCTTGTGCTAGGGTCAAACCCAAGTCCCTCTTTGGCAAACACCTCATTGTGTTGGCTCAAAATCTCATCAACATTCTTTTGCCCTTGAGCACATGTCATGAGACCTTTCTCAATTTGAGCCTTGAGAAAACGATTTTCCTCAAGAATAGATGCTAGATCACTACTAGAGTTAGTAGCACAAGCATCAACATTTATAATAGGGGAAGAGTAAGCCTTGGCTAAAGTTTCAAGATAAGTAAGTTTGAGCGTCTCAAAACTCTTTCTAAGAATGGTGAGCTCTCCTTCCTTAGTCTTGAGGGACACGGATAGAAGCTCACAATCCTTAGATAGAGAAGCATGAGACTTCACAATCTTGCTTTTATCATTCATTAACTCTTCACAAGAGTCAATAGCCTTTTTAAAGGAGGCAAGATCATTAGTGTGAACATCAATGATTGCACCAATTTTTAGGCATAGTTCATCATTTCGTGCTTCCTCATATTGGACTTTCCGCTCAAGGATTTCACACTTTTCCTTTTCCTCAGTGACGAGGGTTTCGAGTTCCTTAATGGTGATGGTGTGCTTACTCACCATCTCCATAAGCATACGAAACCTAGTGAGTTTCTTTCCTTTGAGGGAGCACATGAACTTATTAAGTTTAGCAATCATAGGATCATCTAGATCGTCATCCGCATAGCTATCCTCCGCATCAAGGTACTCATCACTAGGAGTAGAAGGTGTGAAAAGAGGAGGATTTGATCGTGGAGTTACCTTGACCTTGTCAGAAGATCTTTGATCCTCTCCTTCTTCAACCATGGCCTTTGCCATTAGGCACTTGTGAGCGTTGCCCTTGTAATCTGTCATGTAGTTGTAGGTGACCACGTCACCACTCTTGTTTACTAACCTCAACGTGTTTTGAGAGTCTTGAGCAACTCCGGCAACACCACTAACATCATCCGGATCAGATTCTTCTTGAGCAACCATTGCCATTCCATCTCTCTTCTTGAGCTTGGAGTTCAAAGGATTTGGCAACTTCTTCTTGGGAAAGGTCTTGGGAAACCTTGGTTTATCTTCTCTCTTCTCATAAGGGCACTCGTTGGAGAAGTGACTGGTTTCTTCACAGTTGTAGCATTTTCTCACTTTCTTCTTTTGAAATCTTCCCATGAATTTTCCGGCACTAAACTTCTTGACAAAAAGAGCCATGTCTTCATACGAAGGGCCCTCGTCGGAGTCAATCTCATTACCATCTTCATCCTCATCATCTTCTTCTTCTTCTTCACTTTGCTCACCTTCACATACTTGCTTGGCCTTCAATGCAAGATTGATTTTTGATGATGGGGAACCATGCATGGCAAGATGTTTTGTGGCATTGGCCTTTGACTCTTCAAATAGTTGGAAGGTGGATATGATATCATCTGTAGTCATTTCCTTGAAGGTATGGTGTTGTCTTATGTCCCACACCATTTGATGATGATATGGATCAAGAGCATGAAGCAACTTATCCACAAGAAACCTCTTAGTCATATTGAATCCATCTTGTGTCTTGTCACACTCACATGACTCAATATCCGCAGTGAGAGTCATGAGACGCTCAAGGAGATGATTGGGGGTTTCACCTTTTTCCATACAAAAATTTTGCAATTGCCCCTTGGCAATTTCATATTGAGCACTCCGGAGGGTAGAAGTGCCAGTCCTGGATTGTATAATACTTTCCCATAGTTCCTTGGCACTTTTGATGTGTATGAACGGTTTCCTTTGCTTTTCATCCATACCTCTCCTTATACACATGATTGCCGTGTCATTGAGGTTCTTGTCATATATTTCTCTTGGTGTGGGGTTCTTTGGATCAACCACATGATAGCCATACTCTATAATCTCCAGCATCTCATCGTTTCCATGTCGAAGATGATCTTGCATAGCAACTTTCCACAATGCAAAATCGGCAGTAGCAGTAAGTAAAGGAGGTTTGCCTTGAGGGTTATATCTTGGTTTCTCAACCTGAGGTCTTGCATAAAGCCAAGGAACATTGGTGTGTTCATTGCTAGGAGGTTGTTGACCAAGTGATGAAGTAGGCACAGTTGGCCTCGGACTCACACCACTTGAGTGTGGTGCAAGCACCGCGGACAATGTGGCTAATCTCAGTTGGACCAAGGCCTCAAGAGAAGCACATGATTGGGCTGGGTGAAAATATCATGTTGGGCTAGACAAAGAAATGTTATAAAAACATAAACACATGATTGCACGTTTATTACTGCATTGGTCAGTAAAATATTTGCAAGCGTATGTACGCAACACTAGGAGTTAACTTGCCAAGTTATATATAAACAATTATTATTATTATTTTGTAAGAACTTCCAACTTATGAAATAAAATATCATTTAAATTTGATGAGTTAATAGTGCATGGGGTATTATTATTTTTTAGGCTAGACGTGGGGCAGTTGAGTTGGTTCTATGGAAAAGTACTAGGAGAAAACTCAGTTTACATCGAAAAAGAAAGTGGGAGAAAATTCAGAGACCGGCTGGGTCCACCTGAGGAGGGGAATATGTTGGGAGGAAGGAGATTCAAAGCACGACAGCCGAGTGAACTAGTTTTTTTTTAACAGACAAGTGAACTAGTTACATACATAAGCAAATAGCCACTAAAAAGCAATCAGGTTAATGGGTTCTTAAAAGAAATATTTTGGACAAAACAGATAATTACGACACATAGGCTAATGCATGAAACACTAAGATGATAAAGGTGCTTATAAACAGATAAAGTACAACATCTAGACCTTCCTGGCACGCTTGATCATGACGCTGTGGCTGTCCGTGTACTCGTCGGTTACGGGAAGCAGACACGCCCTCATGTCCAAGATCTGCCTGTACATGTTGTAGTATGCGTATGCGTCCTTGGCCGCGTAGGTTATGTAGGCTAGATTCAGAGGTACCTCCCACGTGTTCAGGTCATCTTCTTTCATGTTGGCGTATCAGGGGTCGATGATGGTCTCAGCGAGGTCAACCACGGAATCCTTCTCCTACCCGTTGTTGATGATCTTGTATTGCTTCTGGATGTCGACAAGCTTGTTGCACCAGATGGCCGAATCGTCGCGTTCTTCCTTCTCTCCACCGTAGCGAAGATGCAGTCAGCGCTGCTGAAAGGATCGAGATGGACCTAGAGGGGGGGTGAATAGGTACAATTACAAATTTTAATTATCACTTGGCAATTTTTAGGCAATAATGCGGAATATGAAGATGAGCCTAACAATTGCACGTGAGCACAAAGTACTAAGCAAATAACACAAACATGTAAGTAGGCAAGCACAATATAATGTACGCAAGCGTAAAGAGACAAGTAACCACAAGTAGAGAGTTAAGGTTAGGAATAACCGCAACTCCGGGAGACGAGGATGTAAGCCGATGTTCACTTCCTTGGAGGGAAGCTAGTCACCGTTAGAGGGATGGATGTTACCACGAAGGCACACCAACACCACGAAGGCTCACCCTATTCTCCCTTTGAGACAACACCACGGAGGCGTTTCTCAACCACTAGTGGTAGACCTTGGGGTGGTCTCCAAACCCTCACAAACTTTTCCGAGGGTAATCACAAAGTTCGATTCCTCTCCGGATGACTCCTACCGCCTAGGAGTCTCCAACCTCCAAGAGTAACAAGACCGATGGGGAAATGCTCAAAACTTGCTCAAGTCACGAATTCCTTTGGTGTAAAGAAGGGGAAGAAGTGGATCTATCACTTGATTGGAGAACTTCTCTCAAAATGCTCCTAGAACACTTGGGAATCTAGGATTTAGTGTGGATGAATGAGAGAGAGAGTGAGGAGTGTTCTTGTGAGGCTCAAAGTGAATGGTCAACCCTATCCCATGGAAGGGAAGGTTGTATATATAGGTGGTGGGAAAAAGTGACCGTTTGGGGTACAGGATGGCCGGACATCCGGAGAACGTCGGACGTCCGGAGGCCCAAACGGGTCTGGACATCCGACAGTCATCGGACGACCGGCCGCTGTGAAACGTGTGACCCACAATCCAGTGTATAGGATACGGACGTCCGAGCGGGGCCGGACATCCGTAAGAATGCTTCTGATGTGAAAGTGTCGGATGTCCGGAGGGTTCCGGACATCCGTAAAAATGTTTCTGATGTGAAAGTGTCGGACGTCCGGAGGGTTCCGGACATCCGTAAAAATGTTTCTGTTGTGGAAGTGTCGGACGTCCGGAAGTGTCCGGACGTCCGGGCAATCAGGAAGGACCGGACGTCCGTAGAACACCGGACGCCCGAAGGCAAGGTATATAGATAGCAACTTTTGAGCAAGTTTTTCACAGATCCATCGATCCCCTCTTAATAGTACGGGATCCCTATACTCAAGAACAAACCATAAATGAAGTCAACATCTTGTATCTCCATTCTTGAGTTATATGCTTTTGTCCCTAGTCATGATCCATGCACACGGTCTTTGGAACATAATCCTGAGATATACTTGATAAATATGATTAGTCCCGAGCATATGTGTTGTCATCGACATCAAAATATGATTAAGGGCATGATTGCACTTTCAGCTGTCGATGAAACAGGCGAATGCTCCAGAACCTGGTGCAGCCATAGGACTGAGGCGAGGCAGAGCTTCACCGAGTCTGTATCGTTGGTGTACATCACATTCAACTTGGTGCAGCCATAGGACTGAACGGCGAACTCAAAGGGGAACTCCTTGCTGAAGTCCATATCCGGCAGGCTCACCCCTCGGATTGCCATTGGAGTCTCTTCGAGTGAATGAGTGTGTAGGCGGCGGCAACAGTTCGTTTTTCAGCTCTTGGGGAACTGGATTCAACAGTAAGCTGAGTGTGTACACGCGACAACAGTTACTACCCCTCCCTTGTCCGCTGCACGCCCGGCAGAAGATGCACCCTCGGCGCATTCAAATGCCTCCGTTAAGAAACCTACTCTGGCCACACGTCGGTTCATGAGCGGTCTATATTGGTACTATAATAACAGGAGTTAGTGGTCACTTTACTTAAATTTAATTAGCTTTAATAGAAATTTATACTTAAAACCAGCAATGCATTGGCTCGTTCTATCAGTGCCACAGGATCAACATGCACAACAATTAGAATTATTATTCTCAGGACGCACATGATCAGCACATTTGTCGCACTTTCACAAAGACAATACTACCAAGTTTGAACTATTTGTTATGGTTTCTGTCCTATGCATTATCATGCCGTGTTTCCCAGCTTGCAAGATTCAGAACCAACAAATAAGATCCAAATAATAAGTACAACAAAGATGCCTACACATCTCATTGATTCCCAGCTTGCAAGATTCTGAACCAACAAATAAGATCCAAATAATAAGTACAACAAAGATGCCTACACATCTCATTGATTCCCAGCTTGCAAGATTCAGAACCAACAAATAAGATTCAAATAATAAGTACAACAAAGATGCCTACACATCTCATTGATTCCCAGCTTGCAAGATTCAGAACCAACCCATTAGAGCCTCTTGACAGTGAATATCGGGATTAAATCCATCTTGGCTAGCTATGTCATACAATCAAAGAACTTGGCAAATGCTCTTGACCATCACAACATCTGTAGTTGAGTATTCCTGTTTGCACAGCACAAACAAGGAGACAGGAAAGCATGATTTCACTTTAATAGCGGCCTCCTTGAACTCAACCTGCAGCTCCACCAGGATGAGGTCTTCCTAGAGTTCCATGATTCAATTCATGCGCCTTTTTTGCAGTTCACCTGAAATGAAGCAAAGATTGCATCATTCAGCTAGCAAGAAGTACTTGCTCTCGTGAGCTGGCAGGTTCTTCTTTAGTAGTTGCACTAAAATTGAGGAACATTAAGGTTGGCTGTCCGGCTCATGTAAGGTGCAACTATAATTTTCTTATCCTTTTGTGCAGTTCAACTAAAATAAAGTGCCATTGTGGTGACAGTGACGGCTCCATCTTGCAAAGGCTAATAAAATGTTGCACGAGATTACCAGCAGAACTTGATGAAGATTTTGGAAACTCCAATCACCATTTTGTGCAGTTCCACCAAAATTGAGAGATGTTGCCCACGTGACATTTTAGTTGAACCGCGCAAGACACTCATTCCAAAAAAAATGTTTTGTGCAGTTCACCAAAAGGTCACAATAGCAATAAGGTGAAATGGATATCCCTATCTGCACAAAAAGATAGAAAGTAAACAGTTGCTGGTCAATAAGAATATACGAAACATATACAAAATGAAAAGAAGCATCTTAATTATGTTCATGGAAATCATGCAAGGACAGTAGAAATTTTAAAACGTCAGCAATGCTTCATGTTACCAGAAGCATTACGATCAACAATGAGATTCCTCAAATATGGGATTACCTTAATGGTGGCATTGCTTGTTTACTAGACACAGTAAATCAACAGCAGCTAAAGAGTTGGTTTAAGGGCATGGGACCGTGGGGACACCAGGATACTCAGCAGCGTAAAGGAGCAACTTACTTATCATACTGGGGAAAATAGCAGGAGTGCCATTTGTAACACAGTTTAATTGCATCTTATCACTGGAGGCATTAGATTGACAATAACACTGGTTAGACATGTCCCTAAGGTAATAGTGTGATCGCTTCATTTTACATGTGCCCTTACATTAACAACAGCAAAAGGTTGGTATAAGGACATGCGACAGTGGACGCATCAGCACAATGTACATACAAGGAGGCATAAAGTGGTGATGCTGAGTTTGTTCATGCTATGTGAGGGCAGCAAACCTAATCCTGGAGACCTTGTACTATGTGAGGGCAGCAAATCTAATCCTGGAGACCTTTTACTATGTGAGGGCAGCAAATCTAATCCTGGAGACC
>NC_041393.1:492508586-492517271 GCF_002162155.2 Triticum dicoccoides | reverse complement strand
CTATGTGAGGGCAGCAAATCTAATCATGAGACCTTTTACTATGTGAGGGCAGCAAATCTAATCCTGGAGACCTTTTACTATGTGATGGCAGCAAATCTAATCCTGAACATACTCTGTTGACTTCTCCACCAGCCGCCACTTTCTATCTTTTTCTCAACCAATGATAGATCTGTTCCTTATCCAGTTTGTACTACGTTTTCCCATTATTTCCCTTTTCAACCAAGAGACTGGTTGGGTATCCGGTCTCTACTACTTTCACCATATTATTTCCTCTTTGAATCAAGTCCTAGATTCATTCTACAACTTTCCCCGTTTCTTCGTTGTTTGAACAAAGCCCTAGATTCGAATGCATGAAGTAGCTTTACCTCTAATAATACTAAAAACTTAGGTGGCTTTGGAAGAGCTTATGGGAGTAGAAAAAGATGCACATGCAGACACGTGGGGAGCTGGGGCAGTAGAGCAAGGCCGCTTTCGAAGAACTTATACCTGAGGGTCGCCGGGATGTTGGCGGTGGCAGGTCGGATCTGCGGACAATACGGCAGGAAGGAAGAAGGATCGAAGGACCTCCCGAGCCAGCACTGAGTCGGGGAGAATGGCACGGGCAGAGGATCGGGCCCCTCCGGCAGTTGTGGGTTTCCTCCCTCAGCGGCGATGACCGCGTGAACGATGCACCTTTTAGTCCTCTACACACACCGGCCGAAGGGATCCGGCCGGATCTGTGACCAACGGTGAGCAGAGGGAAAATGTCACTACCGCTATCTTGTTTATATCTGGAGAGGATGAGAGAATGAAGAGAGCAACCCTAGTAAAGCAAGCGCTTGGGCCCCTCCATCCATATATAATGGAGTGATTATCTTTTTTCTCTCCACAACAAGCGTTTCAATTTGTGTATGTGGCATTAAAGAAAAGAAACTCTCTATTTAAGGTGACTACTGTACGACTCCTACTTACTACTAGTAGTACTACAGTATTGTTCACTTGTGCTCCCCGCCCCTCCATTCATTGAACAACCCCACGGGTGAATAAACATACAGTAAGTACTGTATTTACATAGAACGAACAAGCTCGAACTATTTTCGCGTAGTTAAAAGTTGAGGGCGGGGCTTTTCCTGGGCAGTACGCGCGGCAGTTTTCGGTAGGCGTTTTGATAGAGAGGTGAGGAGGGTGAGCGAGTGGCGGATTCTCAAACATACTGCTGGAAAGGTCAGGTTGTGTGATTTGATGGCGCGTTACCGCAGGAAAGACTTGTGATATGACCACTCACTATAGTCATGAATTACTGGCGCTCCGACTAGGGTGATGCCCCCCTTCTGTTCCACGCTCTAATCTGGTGCATGACACGTCGACCCGGATGCTGGCTCTCCCACATGTTGGAGTAGTAAGAAGGAGCAAAGAATGATGCGGTATATACTAGTACTACTACTACTCAGGTCGGAGGAGTGCGAACCATGGCAGCCCAGTGAACTAGCAGTGCGAACCACGGTAGCCCAGTGAACCAGCAGTGCGAACCACAGTAGCCCAGTGAACCAGCAGTAGAAAACAATGTGGTGATATGGCCATAAAAACAATGTGCTACGGTCCACACTGTAGCATGTATAGTAACACTCCTCTTTGTTTGAATCCCTGAGTTAGAGCTAGTTTGGGTTGAAATAGCCTCAAATTATCGAAACAAGAGGGGTTAGTTTGAGCTAGTTTGCTCTAACCCACCTAAAAAAACTAGCCCGGTGGAGAGGTTCTAATTGGGTTAGTTATCCTCGGGCCCACTAAAAGAGAACTAAAAAAATCTCCCCTGCCCGCACCAGATCGCTCCCCCCCCCTCTCGCACGACTCCTCTCTGTTCCCCATAGGGCCGCCCGCCCAAGCGTCGCTCACCCTCTCTCTCCTCCGGCCGCCCTCTCCTTTTGGCCTCCGCCGCCCTACTCCGGCCACCCTCTCCCTCCGGCCTTCGAACGTCGCCCCGCTCCCCCTTCACCAGTTGTTTTTCTCCCTTTGTCGTGCGCGGCAGCAACGCATCTACCAGGGAGGTCGCGAGAGGGGTGAGTTTGTTCGTTCCTTCTCTGTCTCATGGCCATATCATTGATCTTTCTTGCTCAAGCACTAATTCTGATTTGGAAAAGTAGATCCTGATAATACTTGGTATAGATTTGTGGTGCACGCATGGAATTGTTTGATGCTACTTGAGGAGGTAATAAATCTTTCTAGAGGCCCAAAGATTCAGTTCACCTTTCTAGGTATTTCAATTTTAGGCTTGCATTATTTCTAGAGGCCCAAAGATTCAGTTCACCTTTCTAGGTATTTCAGTTTCAAGCTTGCATTATTTCTAGAGGCCCAAAGATTCAGTTCACCTTTCTAGGTATTTCAGTTTTAGGCTTGCATTAGAGGCCCAAAGATTCAGTTCACCTTTCTAGGTATTTCAGTTTCAGGCTTGCATTATTTCTAGAGGCCTAAAGATTCAGTTCACCTTTCAAGGTATTTCAATTCCAGGCTTGCATTATTTCTAGAGGCCCAAAGATTCAGTTCACCTTTCTAGGTATTTCAGTTTCAGGCTTGCATTATTTCTAGAGGCCCAAAGATTCAGTTCACCTTTCTAGGTATTTTAGTTACAGGCTTGCATTATTTCTAGAGGCCCAAAGATTAAGTTCCCAGTCGGCGGCAAGCAGCCCTGCTACCCATGCCGGTGTCGATCTCAACTCGCAAGGGCCAGCGTCGGAGGGGTTCCCGGGGCTTGGGCTCTACAGAGCCTTCCTCCAGAGCGACAATGGCGAGCTCCTCCCTCAATGCGTGAGGGGCTTTGGGCTCCCTCCCTATTGTGAATGACTTCCGTGATGAGTTAGCTCATGCTTTGTTTCATGAAGTGTTTTTTTTATTTTGTGAAGCTTGATTGATGACTTGTATGTTTAAGTGGGATATCTCATTTGTATGGACAAAGTAAAAATTATCATGTTTTGCATGCTTGATTTGTATAGATGGTTCGTTTATGTCAATTGTGAGCGGGAGGAGGCCACAGAAGAGCCGGCCACACCAAATCCGGCAGGAAATAGGGTCCAAAGTAGTCAAATGATTGAGAAAGAGCATTTATTGTCAATCTAACCTTGCCATCCATACACCTCTTTGTTTAGAGTTAGTTCAGGGTTAGAATCTAACTCTAACCTCTAACTGAGTTAGAGTTCTCCTCGTCTCGGTTCATCACCATCATAATTTCCCCATTCCTGTGTTTTCAGTATCCTGCTAATCAAAGAGGCCCTTTTTTGCAGGAAAAATCAAAGAGGCCCTTAGACTGGTTTAGGTCCGGTCATTTTTTATAAACGTGTTATGTCCAAAATTTAAACGAACGTGCTTCGGTTTCCACGAAAATAATCCGGTTTCATGTAGTAATTCATTCATTTATTTATTCTTCTATGGGAGGTTTGCATGTAATTCGTGAGGTCTGAAATGTAAAGTACCCCGGCATATGCTCCGAGTCGTGCATGCACTATGACCCAGATGCTCTATGTCCCCCATGTCGGCGAATGGAAGCACGTGGAAATAGCCTAGGAGTACATATAGGAGGATAAATGCGTGAATAAATATGTACTGTGAAGCATAGCCGCGGTTCAAAAAGGAGACCTAAAGTGATGACAGCTATAGGTCGCACGCACCCAACTAGTGGTACTAGACATACGACTAATTTTTCCCTCAAAAAAAGAGGCATGAGTGCTCAGTACTCCTATTCTATAAACACGAGTCCCATCTGACAACAGCGTCCATGCTACAGCTAGCTCTCCTCCCTCGTTTCTCTCTTCTAATTCTAAACTTGGCCGACGCCCGGCGAACGGGGTGGGTTTGCTCAACTACGGCCCCACCTCACAGTGAAAACGTTACGACTGGAATAAAAATGCCATATACTCCCTCCGTTCCTAAATATAAGCCTTTTCAGATACTATTTCAAATGGAATACAGCATACAGATGTATGTAGACATAGTTTAGAGTGTAGATTCACTCATTTTGCTTCGTATGTAGTAGTCACTTGCTGGAATCTTTAGAAAGACTTATATTTGGAATAGAGGGAGTACTATACTAATAAAACATTAAGGTCGTGAGGCGATGCAGCGCTGGTTACAGGAGGCAAGAAGAAGAGATGCATCCATCGACGACGTCCACCTCCTCGACTCAGGGCGCCGGCCCACCGAACGGCGCCAAAGTAGCAATGGCTTTCGTGGCCAGGTCGACGTGCTTCTGAACAATGGCGTCCAAAGATTCCAGCCACTGGAAGAAGGCCAATGTCTTTCTGTCCTCGCTTGACTTGTAGTGGCCTATGTAGACGATTTCCTCGTAGACGTGGATTTGCAGGTCGATGGTTTCTTGCATGGCGAGGCGCTGCGCGGTGAGCGCGGCCTCGAGGTGCACATTCTTCGTCGCGACCTCCGGCAACTGCAGGGCCACCAGGGCTTGAAAGAGTTCGTCACCATGGAGGCCGATGAGGGTGGCAGGCAATGAGGAGCCTGGGCGCGCGGGCTGGAGCAGTACGGCAAGGTCGTCCACGCGCTTCTTGACGGCGGTGAACTTGCGGATGGAGTTGTCCATCATGTCGTCCATGCGAGAGGCGAAGCCGGCATCGGTGAGGGCTACGATGCCAGCGGTCGCCAGCACCGTCTGGAAACGTTGCACGGTGCGGGGCCGTAGGCCGACACCTTGGATGATTTGGCACAGCCGACTGCCGCTCGCGTCCATCGCCTCCATAGGTGCTTGTGGCTTCTGGTCACTTGGTCTTGGATTGGAGTGAGCAGTGTTGCGCAGAGACTTGGGAGTAGATGGATTGGAGTGGTGGGGCGCCTTTATTATATGAGAGTCCAAACTCTGTTGCATTCACATCGTGTTGGCTATATTCTGCTTCTCCAATTAATTCCCTCTGCATGTAATTGAGGATGCATCATTGACCGTTCAACGTCTCAGGAACCGCTACCCTCTCCCTCCTTTGCATTCAAGCACCTATGGACCTGTCGACGACGAGGTGCCTATGGTGACTTCATAATTTCAAGATGATAGTGCCGTGCGTGTGTGCGTTCATAGGGGTGAGTGTATGCGCGTGTATATGAGCGCTTGCGTCTGTACTGTGTCAAAAAAACGTAAATGCGTGTCAAAAAGAGACTAGTCAGTATACTCAATATTGTGCACCTCGGAGATGAAAACGATACGTATTTATTTAGGTGCAGATTCACTCATTTTTCTCCATATGTACTCCGTCTCGGTGTAGTCTAGTCACTTGTTGAAATCTCTAGAAGGGCAAATACTCCTTTCTGGTTTACAGGGCTATACTAGCAAGTAGTTGTATGTACTAGTACAATAGTGGGCTCACATAGCAATTTTTTCTCATGCAAGAGCCTGGCTATATATGCGTGCTCCAATGTTCGCAACTGCAACATTCGGTTTGCGCTTGGCTCTTTGCCTCTTCGAGAAGACGAACAATGATGTTACTACTACTGCTTCTACAGTGTCGAATCCACTGTTGCATGTCCGTCCACCGCGAGCGGGACGGATAGCTTGTTGTAGAAGTACTACTAAGCAAAATCCTGTCCTCGTTTGTGAGCAACCACGCGCATGGGCGAGGGAGAAGGCGTGTAGTAAAATCAAGCTTCTCCTCGTTGTATGAGTTGACGCGACACATCATAGCACTGGCCCCACATGCTTGCCTCTAAACTTGGCTGAAAGACCCACGGTGTACAATATATTTGCTGCAACCTCTAACATTTACCCACCACAAATTAAAATATATGTGGTTGTATGCATCGTTCTGATGCAGAGGCCGGGGAGTCCCCCCTTTTCGAAAAAAAAAACAAATTAAAATATATATTCCCGTCTTGACCAGATGAGCGTGCAAACTACAATCACCATGGTGACACATAGGGCCAGAAGACTATTTTAAAAAAAAATTTAACTTCGAGACGGCCACATAGCATGGAGCCGACCCCAAACTTTTTTAAGCTTACAGGCATGGTACACGCTATCCTAGACTACTCTACACATGAAACTGCCACACGAGTGTCTGGGATGCGCTTGGCTCTTCGCCTCTTTGGGAAGTCGAACAATGATGGAGTACTACTGCACTGGAGGAGTACTGCAGTAGCTTCTGGCCATCTGACACCGATTGAACTGCTGCATGTCCACTGCGTGCGGGAGGGAGAGCGTGTAGCGAAAGCTTCTCCTTGTCTTGCCAGCCACCACGCTCATGGGCGAGGGAGGGACGCTCCTGCCTTTTCGTGTATGACAGGTGGGCACGACGGGTGTGTGGCCAACCTATCATACAACCAAAGGCAGGTGCAGTTAAGTCCGCAAGGGAGAGGATAATCAAACTTCTCGTTGATGTACGAGTTGACGCGACACATCAAAGCACTGCACTCGATATATTTCAATAATTTGCGTTTACCGATGCATTAATTACAACGCATGCATGCATGCCGTGACTCTCCTTTTGATACTTGCATGTGTTGATTTAATGCACCTTGAAGTAGTATAAAATATGTGACGGTAAAGCTTTGTAATGCCCCGACCCAAGTCGAGAGATGGTTGTGCACGAGGAGGGCAAGATCACGATGGAGCTCTCTAAGGTCTCGATGGACCTCACCGTGCTCCACTGCCCCTTGTGCCTCCGCCCCTTGACGCCTCCAGTGTATGAGGTTCGAATACACCTCGTCCGTTCGGCTGATTGAGCAAGGTGCAGGTTTCTTGATTGATGTGCTATTTGATTGATTTCTGCAGTGCAAGGGAGGGCACCTGGCCTGCGCGGACTACCGCGTCGAGTGCCCCGGGAACCAGCGCCAGTGCCAGAAGTGCGAGTTCGGCAGTGGCTTCGACGTGCGGAACACGGCGGTGGACTCCGTCCTTTCGTCGGTGAGGGTGGAGTGCCCGCACGAAGGCTGTGGGCTCTACGTCACTTACCACAAGCTCGCCGATCGCCAGAGCATGTGTCCCTTCGCGCCCTGCAAATGCCCCGTGCACGTTTGCGGCGACGAAGGCCCGCTGTCGGCGCTCTACCACCACATCAGCACCGCGCATCCCATGCCTGTGCACAGGATCCAGTACGGCAAGGTGCTCCAGTTGCAAGTGCCACTGTCGGAGCCACGGCTCTTGCTGTTCATGGAGGAGGATGGTCGCGTGTTTTTCTTGGTCGGCGGCGTGCTCGACATCGGCGTGCCTATTGCCGTGTCGGTCGTCTGCATCAGAGCAGGGGCGTCCCCACTGCCGCACTATGTGGCCAAGCTGTGGGAGAACGGCCCGCCGGGGGAGCCCAAAGGCACGACCGACGCCGTCAAGGTGGAAATGGAGGTGACAAGCAGCAAGGATCCCGGCGACGTCGGCGTGCAGGAGCTGACCTTCTTGACAGTTCCGCCCTAGCTGCTGGCCGGGGCTAAGCTGGTGTCCCTCCACATTCAGATTGACAAGCTCACGTCCTAAATGTTTCTACAGTGCCTTCTGTGTATCTTAGTAATATGCTAATATAGGGATTACCTCGGTCTACTTTAGCTTAAGAAATGGTGGGTTTTGGTGGTGACGCAGCAATTACTTCGACATCAGATTAGTAATTTCCAACAGTCGAACGGATATTTTGTGTCTGTTGGATATAAAGTTCCTTTGGGTAAGAAGTACTACTTGTCATCAAAATGGATAAAAGGAGATGTATGTAGACGTATTTTAGTTCTAGATACGTCCCTTTTTATCCATTTTGATGACAAGCACTCCCTCCGTTCCACAATACATGCCTTCCATTTGTCAAAATATAGATGTATCTAGACATGTTTTAGTATATAGGTACATCCATGATAGAGCTAATCGGATGGTTGAGAACACTACAATTTGTAGCTATAGATGCGTGTGTGACTCCCAGATGCATAGGCCGGGGGTCATCATCCTCCTTTTCGAGAAAAAACAGACGCGTGTGTGAGAGGATGTAACGCCCCAGATTCGATGCGCCAGGTGTCTGCCAGTTATTCGCCGTCGTTGCTATGTCATTTGCTTGCATGTTGCATTTTGCCATGTCATCATGTGCATCTCATTTTGCATACGTGTTCGTCTCATGCATCCGAGCTTTTTCCCCGTTGTCCGTTTTGCGATTCGGCACTCCTATGTCCTCCGGCGTCCCCCTTTTGTCTCTCGTTGTGAGCGGGTGTTAAATGTTCTCGGAATGGACCGAGTCTTGCCAAGCGGCCTTGGTATAGCACCCGTAGACCGCCTGTCAAGTTTCATGCCATTTGGAGGTCGTTTGATACTCCAACGGTTAACCGGGGTACCGTAAAAGCCTCTTTTGTCTTGCAGCAAAACACCCCTCCAAAGTGGCCCAAAACCCATCCTAACACCCTCCATGCTCTCGGTCATTCGATCACGATCGTGTGGGCGAAAACCGCTCCTCATTTGGAGTCTCCTAGCTCCCTCCACCTATAAATATGTGCAACCCTCTCCAAATCGCGGATGAAAACCCTAGAAATTCCCCTCGCGCCGCCGGACACCTTCTCCTCCACCGACGGACATGTCCACCCGCCCTGCATCCAACCGGCAGTCGCCACATGTCCCCGCCGCCGGCCTCTCTCTCCTCCCGCGGCTGAAGCCCGCCGCGGCCCATTGCGGGCCCGCCCGAGCCCATCGGGGCCCGAGCGCGCGCCGCCGCCCTCACCCTTCCTCTACATCGCCGGCGCCGCCCCTCGTCGGACCCT
>NC_041393.1:492499175-492508074 GCF_002162155.2 Triticum dicoccoides | reverse complement strand
CTCGTCGCCCAGCGCCCCGCCTCTCTGTCGCTCGGCCTCGCCGGACGGTCGCCGGAGGGTGCCGCCTCCCAGCACGCTTCGCCTCTCCGGCCTCGGGCGCCGTGCCCTCCCTCCGGCCTCCTCCGCATCCCCGTGCCGTCTCTCGCCGAGATCCGGCCGGATCCGGTCAGATCCGGCCCGGACCCGCCCGTCTCCGGCCGTCTCTCCCGTCTCCGGCATGGTCTCCGGCGTGATCCGCCGCCGCATCGAAATCCGTGCCCAGATCCGAAGGTTGACCCCGAATATTCCTCTAAGTCCCCGAATTATTTTGACATTATCATGCCATGTTCATCGCATCATATCTCCATGCATGCTGCTCCATTCATGCGTGTAATATGTCAAATTGTTCGTCTCAACGAGTACTTCATTTCATTCCATTACATCATATACATTTGAGCTCATCTTGATGCCTGAATCATCGTTGCAAGAGAGCTATATGATGTTGTCTGCTGTCTATTAACAGAACATGCTCATTTGTCATTTTTGCCATGTTTGATGTGTGCATCTTATGAGGTTGATGTCTACATGTGCTTTGAACTATGCCATGTCTTCTTTACAGAGGTGCTTACCATGTATTTTTGTGATCAATGTGGTGACTAGCACAAGCATGTAAACTAGGCTTCATGATGTTGCTGATTTTAGTCCCTGTTCTGCTGTTATTTTGATGCCATGTAAACATGATGCTACAGAGAGATCCATGCTTATTTTGAGATACTTCAGTAAAGATGTTTTGAACATATGGTTTTTATATAGCCATTCATGCCCCTGTTTGCAATTATGGAGTAGTCTAGCATGTCATTTTCGTGCTCTACTTTTGCTACAAAATGTTTCCTGGCAGATTGTTTACATGTTATTCAATTTTGCCAAGGTTGTTGTAGTTGATCATTGCATGCTATGAACTTGTTCTTGCCTTGGTTTGTTTCATAAACATGTCTTCTTGCTGATGCTATGCTTATCTTGTCATGCAATGGCTTGTGGTGAGTGAATCAATCTTGTTAAGTAGTGTACTTGTTGTTGCTGTTTTGCTAGGCTGAATCTGTTATTTCGTGATGCTATGTAAACCTGCTGCTACAAATCATTCTATGCATAATCTGGAGATGTTCACTAAGGTTGTTTTGTTCTACATGTCATGCTCTATCCATTCATGCCCCTGGTTGCATTTATAGCCTGCTGTAGCTTGTTGTAAACTTGCTCCAAAGTTGCTAAATAATGTTGCTGTCAGCCTGTTAACATTAAGTTCAGTTGTTGCCATGATTGTTGCTAGTGTTCCATGTACCCTATGAACTTTCTATTGCCATGCTTAGCTTCATAAACATGTCTTCTTACTGTTGGGTGCCTTGCCATGCCATTTATTGCTCTGTGGTGAGTGGTACAAGCTCACCAACATGCCTACTTATTGTTGTTCCTGCCATGTATGAATCTGTATTATAACTTGCTATGTTTACATGGGTGCCATCATATCTTCTGTTCCTTTTTGGCTCATGGTCAGCAAGGGACTTTTGTTCTATGCATTTAGTAGTATCATGACATGCCTTTTTTTGCCATGATAAGTTCATGTAACATGTTGTTTGATAGCTCTAAACATTGCAACCTGATGTTATTTTTGCAAAGTCTCACATTGTTATTATTTGCAATCTTGCCATGTGTGTTTGAGCATGTTCTAGTAGTTTCTGGAGATAGCTCAGTGTTCATGTTTTGTTATGCTTTACCTGTACATCATGTCCATGCCTTTTGTTTTCTTGTTGAGGTCCTGTAGCATGTTGTTTTCGTGCTTGCAATATGCCTAGTTGCTGTTTTGGACAGATTGTTGCCATATCTTGTATAGTGTGTGTGTGTTGAACCGTTGCTCCGTTTTGAGTGTGCTCTATATGAAACTTGCTTAGAATTGCATGTAGTTTCATATTATCATGTTGCATCCTTGTTTTGAGGTGTTGGCTTGATGTTTGGGTGCATTTTGCATCAATGCCATGTTTAACTTGTTTTGCTCATATCTTCTAGGCCGTAGCTCCTAATCTAATGAACTTTATATGTAACTTGACTAGAATCTCGTGTAGATCATCTTGGTGCACCTTAACTTGCTGTTTATCAACTTGAACATAAGATTATTCAGATCTGGACCAATTTCGAAATTTGCATATGAGGACTTACCGGAATTGTTATATGTTGTTTCCGGCCTCATTTAAACTTGCCTTGATGTGTTGTTCTTGTATGCATCATCTCTTGCCATGAGTAGCTTCATGTAGCCTTGTCATGCATCATGCTTGGTTGTGCATCATGTCTTGTTCATGTGTGGTGTGTTTACCATGTTGTGTGCTTCTTCTCGATAGTTCCCGTATCGTTGCGATCGTGAGGATTCGTTCGTCTACGCTTGGTTCGTCTTCGTGGCTTCATCTTCTTCATGGACTCGTTCTTCTTCCTTGCGGGATTTCAGGCAAGATGACCGCTACCCTGGATCTCACTACTATCATTGCTATGCTAGTTGCTTCGTTCTATCGTTATGCTGTGCTACCTATCATTTACTCTTCAAGCCATCCCAAATTGCCATGAACCTCTAACCTTTGACACCCTTCCTAGCAAACCGTTCCTTGGCTATGTTACTGCTTTGCTCAGCCCTCATATAGCGTTTCTAGTTGCAAGTGAAGTTGAAGATTGCTCCATGGTGGACAGGATTTTGGTTGGGATATCACAATATCTCTTATACTATTAATGCATCTATATACTTGGTAAAGGGTGGAAGACTCGGCCTTATGCCTGGTGTTTTGTTCCACTCTTGCCGCCCTAGTTTCCGTCATAACGGTGTTATGTTCCCGTATTTTGCGTTCCTTATGCGGTTGGGTGATTTATGGGACCCCCTTGACAGTTCGCTTTGAATAAAACTCCTCCAGCAAGGCCCAACATTGGTTTTACCATTTGCCTCACCACCACCTACTTTTCCCTTGGGAGACGCTCTCTCGAGGGTCATCTTTATTTCAGCCCCCCCGGGCCAGTGCTTGTCTAAGTGTTGGTCCGAATCGAGCAGCCTGCGGGGCCACCTCGGGGCAACTCGAGGGCTGGTTTTACTCGTAGCTTGACTTATCCGGTGTTGCCCTGAGAACGAGATATGTGCAGCTCCTATCGGGATTGTCGGCGCATCGGGCGGCTTTGCTGGTCTTGTTTTACCATTGTCGAAATGTCTTGTAAACCGGGATTCCGAGTCTGATCGGGTCTTCCTGGGAGAAGGTATATCCTTTGTTGATCGCGAGAGCTTATCATGGGCTAAGTTGGGACACCCCTGCAGGGTATAATCTTTCAAAAGCCGTGCCTGCGGTTATAGGCAGATGGGAATTTGTTAATGTCCGGTTGTAGATAACTTGACACCAGATCCGAATTTAAAACGCATCAACCGTGTGTGTAGCCGTGATGGTCTCTTTTCGGCGGAGTCCGGGAAGTGAACACGGTTTCTGGGTTATGTTTGACGTAAGTAGGAGTTCAGGATCACTTCTTGATCATTGCTAGCTTCACGACCGTTCCTTTGCTTCTCTTCTCGCTCTTGTTTGCGTATGTTAGCCACCATATATGCTTTGTCGCTGCTGCAACCTCACCACTTTACCCCTTCCTTTCCCATTAAGCTTTGCTAGTCTTGATACCCATGGTAATGGGATTGCTGGGTCCTCGTGGCTCACAGATTACTACAACAATAGTTGCAGGTACAGGTTATGCGATGATCATGACGCGAGAGCGATGTTTGCTTATTTTGGAGTTCTTCTTCTGCTTCTTCTTCGATCAGGGATAGGTTCCAGGTCGGCAGCCTGGGCTAGCAGGGTGGATGTCGTTTGAGCTTCTGTTTGTGTTTCATCCGTAGTCGGATGTTGCTCTCATGTATTGTGATATTGTATTCGTGTGGCATTGTATGCCTTGTGTATGTATCCCCATCTATTATGTAATGTTGATGTAATGATATCCACCTTGCAAAAGCGTTTCAATATGCGGGTCTATCCTTGGTGGGACCTTCGAGTTCCTTTTGGATAGGGTCGCATATTGGGCGTGACAGAGGATGAGTGTGTGCGTGCACCTCTTCTGTTCCTGTATAACGTACTAAACTCATAGTACAAGTTTTTGTGGGTGGCGTGATGGTGTGTGCGAGAAGTCCCGAGAGATGGCTTTAATGTGTTTGGAAAAAAAAAGACTAGCCTAGAGCTCGCCACGCGGCTATTCCTGTCGAATGCCCCATTAACCATAAGATATGTATACGACGGTGCCAGTTATTGCACGTACACAGCAGTACTCCCTCCTTTCCGGTTTATAGGGCTTAATTTCAAAATCTCACCAACCATGATGGTGAGTGGTGGAATATTTTTTGTAGTTTACAAAAGCACCTAATTAATGCTCTTGTTTTTCTCAAAAAAATATGTTTATCAATGCATTAATTGCAATGCATGCATGCATAAAGTACATGCATTGGTCAATTTTCTCTTAATACTTGCATGCAATGATTTAATGCACCTTGGAATTTAAACATGTGTTGGGGAACAACCAAATTGAGCCTTATAAAATGGAAAAACTAAAATTTTGAGATAAGCCCTATAAAACCGGAAAGGATGGAGTAGAAAAAGAACTACTCCATCCGGGAATAGTGTCGCACTTCAAAACTAGAACCATCAATAAATTTTGAGCTTTCGTCTCGTCACATTCCAAATTACTCCATGCTATATTGAATTGCAAACCTGTTCACACCGATCACAACCTAAAAGGTTTCCCATTTAGGAGCGTATTAGTACTCGGTTATAAATACTAGTACGCCAAGATGACTGCACATTCCTCCTCAACTCCTCATCCACAAAAACAAACAAGTCATTCAGCATCCTTCCCTTGCGTCTGCCATGGCCAGCGTGAGTTCTGGGTCGAGAGATTGCCACCAAGGAGAGGCAAGCATGGAAGCGGAAGCACGAGAGATGTCCCGCCTCGCTGGGAGAGCAGCCGACATGTCCCGCCGCGTGGAAGTAGCAGCACAAAGGTCCCGCCGCGCCGCTGAAGCAGCATGGCGGTCCCACCACGCCATCGATGCAGCAGACTGGTCCGGCCGCGTCGTGGAAGCAGCAGAGATGTTGCGACGCGCCGCGAATGCAGCAGAGATGTCCCGCCGCGCTGCGGCGGCCTGGGAAAATTTCTCGCGGGCAGGCGACGACTGTTACAGGCGCATGCATGCGATCGTCCATAGCTAGATGGATCATATCCCGGCTGGGCGAGGTTGCAGGACGACATGAAAGCCTCGTTTGAATAGGCTACCGGCATCATCCGGCAACTAAGGGAGGGCAATGAGAGGCTCTGGGCTGAGCGCGACCTGCTGAGGGAGAAGATCGTCCGAAGTGCAGACCACCACGAGGAGACCAGTGCCTTGTTGAAGAGGACCGGCGTCATCGTCAAGAAACTTATGGACGAGAATGACATGCTCCGCAACGAGCACCAAAGGCTGGTGGAGGAATCCGTGGATGTTCTCAAGCAGCATCTTGAGGACACAAAAGAGCTCATCGCCGCTTGCCACAGAGACTAGTTCCCGCGGCCTACAGCAACACATCAAGAAAGTAGAGATCAGCGAACCAGACCCTTGTCTTCCTTCTTCTTTTGCCCTTGTGTATTTCGGGCATAGCCGCATGTGGCTTTTTTAATTATCTTTCTAATTATGTAAGACAATTAATCGTCATTATATATTCATCAGTCTTGCTATAAGTCGCAGTAGATGCTATATAGGTCTGTCAGATCTTACATCAAGATCCGTGCTTTTAGATTTTCTTTTTTCTCTCTTAAATCTCAGTCGAGTGAGACATAGCCACGCCATTAAACAGAGGCTCGGGCGCCATTAATGGACACCTTTGGAGAGAGGTGGACGGCAGATGGAGGTCAAAGGGCTCTCCTCCCGATAAGCACGTGCAAGGGTCTGATCGCACGCCTCTCATACTCAAATAGCTACCCTGCACGGCACCTCCTAGCTAATAAAAAATGGGGACGCGTGGCGGCACGTAAATGGTACTAGTAAGTAGAACGCCCACGGTTTCAATAATACTTGTGTTTCCGATTGTAACGTGACAGCACTTGTTCCAAAATGACTTTGTTGATTGTTAATGTGTGCGCCTTCGCAAATCGGACTGCAAAATTACCACAGCATGTTGGTGCCATGTCATGGCACCAAACCAAGTTTCATTATTTTCATGCGTGTTTTGGATTTACAGGAATTAAAAAACTAAGTTTCTCAATGTTTCCAACCCAGCCACGACGCCCAGAATTTTGAATTTCATTCCCATTTCTTGCATGGAACCTAGAAATTTACACGAGGACACACATGTGATTTTTCAACCAACTTTGGTGCACTGTAACATGTGCTTGTATTTCAAATTTGAATTATGCACACAAAGGTGACACGTTCCCTCCGAGAACCATGAGCCTTCTTGAGGGAAGCTCCGATTTGCAAGAAGCTTATACCAAAATTTGTTCCTATTCGGCCAATTTTTTTTACCATGGCATGGTACTACCATGACATGACACCATGCCAAGTTTCATGATTTTAAAACCAAGTTTCTCAATGTTCTTGACTGAGCCACGATGCCCAGATGTTTGAATTTTATTCTCATTTTTTGCATGGGACCTAGAAATTCACCCGAGGACACAAATGTGATTTTTCAACCAACTTTGGTGCACGGGAGCATGTGCTTGTAGTTCAAATTTGAATTATGCACATTAAATGACCAAAAACTCAATTAATGTGTAAATAAGGCCAAACGAAGCCGGAATAATTCCAAAATTTAACAGGGCACTCATGTAGTTCTATGTTGCCTTTGTAAATAAACTCAAGGGGGGCAGCGTATATCATTTCGCACTCAAAGGTGGCACGTTCCCTCTCAGAACCACAAGCCTTCTTGAGAGAAGCTTCGGTTTGCAAGAAGCTTATACCAAATTATGTTCCTACTCGGGCAAATTTTTTACCATAGCATGGTAGTACCATGACATGACACCCATGCCAGGTTTCATGATTTTCAGACGTGTTTTGGATTTACAAGAATTTTAAAACCAAGTTTCTCAATGTTCTCGGTCGAGCCACGATGCCAAGATGTTTTAATTTTATTCTCATTTCTTGCATGGGACCTAGAAATTCACCCGAGGACACAAATGTGATTTTTCAACCAACTTTGGTCCGCGAGAGCATGTGCTTATAGTTCAAATTTGACTTATGCACATTAAATGACCAGAAACTCAATTAATGTATAAAAACGACAAATGAACCCGGAATAATTCCAAAATATAATAGGGCACTAATGTAGTTCTATGTTGCCTTTGTTAAGAAACTCAAGGGGGGCAGCGTATATCATTTCACACTCAAAGGTGGCACGTTCCCTCTTAGAATTACGAGCTTCCAAATCGGCCCAATTTTTTACCACAACATGTTAGTGCCATGACATGACACCATGCCAAGTTTCATGATTTCCAGGCGAGTTTTGGATTTACATGAATTTAAGATCTAAGTTTCTCGATGTTCTCAGCCGAGTCATGACGCCCGGATGTTTGAATTTCATTTTCATTTCTTCCATGGGACCTAGAAATTCAACCAAGGACACACATGTGATTTTTCAACCCACTTGGGTGCATCGGAGCATGTGCATGCAATTCATATTTAGATTATGCACACTAAAAGTCCAGAAACTCAATTAATGTATAAAAAGACCAAATGAACCCAAAATAATTCCAAAATATGACAGGGCACTCATATAGTTCTATGTTGCCTCTGTAAATAAAATCAGGGGGAGGCAGCGTATATCGTTTCTCACACAAAGGTGATACGTTCCCTCTCGGAACCACGAGGCTTGTTGAGAGAATCTCTGGTTTTGCAAGAAGATTATACCAAAACTTGTCCCAATTCAGCCAAAAATTATAGATATGAAAATAGGGTTTAGATTATCCCGAACATATCGCTACCTAGACCAATAATGTACTATGATTTGAATTCAACATAAAATGGATACAAATATTTGAATTGGAGAGCGTATGGTAAATGTAGTTCATAGTGAAATATGATTACTGCTATATGCATGTTTTTTTATCAAGATAATATTTAAATTATTGTATAACTTGACAACAATCGTATTCAAATAAGGAAAATTGATTCATCTCAAATTTAGTCGATATGGTAGACGACAATATATATGTTCACATGGTGGAGTAAAATGTTCATATATGATGGAAGATCAAAATGTACGACTACATCAATTCTAAATCGCAAGGTCACTTAACGATATATTCGAATTCAACATAACATGGATTCAAAAATTGAAATTCGAGATCCTGTCATCTGTAATCATATAAAAAGGGACATTACTCTTTCTTTGGTGGGAATTGATTTGTTTTTTGTTGTTGTTGAGGGAAGTGCGAATCGATTTGGTACTATGCAGGGTAATCTTGTTCTCCCGGTTTTTTTTACATTTTTCTTGTAGTTTTTTCAATGGCATCTATAGCAATATAGTAAAAGGGGACATGACTCTCTTCTGTCTTGTATGAATTGTTTTTTTACACGTTAAGTTTGTTCTGCCGAACAAGGAATCCGCACCTTGTTATCCCGAAATTTTCAAGCTCGAGTATCTTTTGTCTCACCTGCTTTGAAACTCCCGCCTCTTCAACCCGTGCCGCGCCTTGTTATCCCGAAATTTTGACGCGTGCGAGAACTCCCTCCTCATCCGAAATCAGTCCCGTAGCCCATACACGCGAAATCCCCCTTCTACCCCTCAGCTAGAAATGAAGTTCCACGTCGCGGTGTCAAAACCGGTGGGGGTACACTGGTAACTTACCCTACATTTCGGACAAGTGCGTCCCTAAGCATGGCTCCCTCCTCCCCCTT
>NC_041393.1:492490580-492498922 GCF_002162155.2 Triticum dicoccoides | reverse complement strand
CAAAACCCGTGAAACCCCACACTCCTCCGTCGGCCTCCCGACTGCCGCCGAGCTGGAGACTCATCCCCGACTACGTCGTCTACCGCAACAGCTCGCCGTCCCTCATCCACCGCACCGGATGAGGATCCATTGTAGATCTCGCCGTCTCGCCAAATCAGCCGCCCCGTCCTCCACCTCCAAGGAGCTGCCCTGATGTTTGCCCCGTCTTGACCTGCCCCACCAAAACCGCAGCACCCTCACCAATTCCTCCGATGAAGCCGAGGCCAACTCGGCGCGACCAAGGAGGTTCTGCACTCACCGCTGCATTTTATCTTTTATTCGATCTCACGGGGCTACTGGTGCTCGATACCGAGCAGACATGGAGGGTCTCCATCAAAGGCGCCGTCGCCGGCCACATCATCCACGACGTCTCTCCCCCATGTCGTTGCTTCCTCGGCGGCGACTTCCACAACGGCACTAGCTCCAGCTGCTCCACCTCTCGCTCGCGTTGCGGCTCTGTTCTTGCTGTCGGTCGCGCTGCTGAACTGCTCCTGCTTTCGTTCATGCTGCTACTCTGCTCTTGCCCTCACTTGTGCTGCTGCTGCTGCTGCACGACCTCCGGCAGCTACAGGAGTTGCTGCTTTAGCACTCGCTCGCGATGCTACTGCACGACTTGCTCTCTGCTAGTGTGTTCCTTGCTCGAGCGTCTGCTGATTTAGATCACTGCTCCTCTGCTACTAGTGCTCGAACGCCCTAAGCATCTATTGCAATGCTCTATTACTAGTTCAATCAGTTTCGACAGTAAAATTTGGTTTCGACTGTAAAGTTCATTTTCTTCAGTTAAGTTCAGAGTGAACAGTACTTACAGCATATGTCGGAGCGGCCGTGGTGCGGCTGATGCGTTTTACATCTAGAACTTTTTGGTGATGTATTTTCCATCATCTATTGCAGATGATATTAGGGTCCCACTTCATATTAACATTGTCTGTCTTGTCCTGCTTCAGCCTCGTCGCTGTACACCTTAGCGGAGCTGCTCCAATGACGGAACCGTCCATCACAGCGGAGCAGTACCCTTGGTGCCGTTTCCAGAGGCCTCAAGTCTTCTTCCCCGCCTTCGACAGTCACACCAGCATCATCACCATCCTCCACGTCCAACCCAATGATGCTGAGGTCCACAAGGCTATGCCAAAGAGGTTGTACACTCATCGCATCACTTTGTTTTTCCATTCCTGTGTTCTTCCAATTCATGTGAGCCAAACACCCAGGTTGACTGAAATCCTATGTTTCCAAATGCTTTTTTTTGCACGTGCATTCCTATCTTATTCCTGTGTTTTTCCTGTCCCTGTGTTTATAGAATCCTCCAATTCTAAGGAGCCCTTATAGATTTACTTCATTTTCAGATAGGCGTCAAAGAAAACTCTGTGTGTTATGTCCTGCTCCTACCGTGCCGTCATCCACCCCATCTGAGGTGCACCATCGACAGAAGTGTTCACTGCAGTAGAGATCCCCCCTGTAGACTTTCTTTCGCCGCCTCAGATCATCTTCCCCATTGCCGACAGCCACGCCAACTGCATTACCATCATCGACTGAGCAGGTGAACCTGAGGACTACACAGTTCTGGAAGAGAGGTCGCAGTCTTTCGTGTTTGCTTACGTTATACATCAGTTATTATTACCTGCTACTTTATCGTTCAAACTTGAGTTTTGAATTGCCCATGAGTCTCATATCGAGCCAGCAACGAATAGTATCTGTCTACTATCTGGTTCATCTGGGGTCTTCTATGTGGTTCATGTTGGGTGGGCAACAAACAATAGATGATCCATTGTTTATCTTTTTAAACTGAAGCTATAATCTACCTGCTATCATTAGTTTTGGATCCATCCACTCGTTTGCTACCATCAGTCCAGATTTTTGCATGCACCCCTTAGGCCTTACAAAATCTAACTATTTTTTATTATGCATGTCAGATATTGTACACAATCGTACTGAACATGTAGAGAAAAGGAGAAGACCATTGCGTGGGAATATAATGTCATGCAGACGCCGCTCCATGGTGGGCGAAGTGCCCGATAACTGTTCAGATGGAGATTCAGAAGGAGCCGATCACGCCTGTTTACCACCTGAGGTGTTTGCTCTAACCTGGCATGCTGATGTTGGTCATATCATGCATATGGCGCCTTGCATTGCTTACATTATACATATTATATGTCATCAGCTTTGTTTAGATTTGCTTTGTGTGAATGCCACCTGTTTGGTTTCTATATCATACTCCCACCATTCCTAAATATTTGTCATTTTAGAGATTTCAACAAGTGACTACATACGGAACAAAATGAGTGAATCTACACTCTAAAATATGTCTATATACATCCGTATGTGGTAGTCCATTTGAAATCTCTAAAAATACAAATATTTAGGAACAGATGGAGTATATGGGAATTATGCAATGCCATCTTCTTTAGCCAGGCATCATATACGTGAATCATGCAATGCCATCCTGTTTAGCTAGTCATCGTATATGTGAATTGTATCATGCCATATTTTTTCCATAATGTATTCCATTTGTCAACAATGTTTATACATTCATCTACTCTTCCTGTGCATCAGCCATTTGAGTCAGTCATGGGAAAATCTGGAGTGAAAATAAGGTCTTCTGAGCAGTTAGTGCTACCTGTCGATGCAGATTTCTTGCTGGTTACAGATAGCTCGTTAGAGGAGGATTCAGAGACAGATGGCCAGTCATATCCCCCCCCCCCCCGAGGTGCATGCTCTAACTTGGCTGGGTTATATTGCTCATATCATGCATATGGTGTCTTGCATTGCCATGCCATCTGCTTAGATTAGACATGCTTTGTGTGAATGCCTCATGTTTTCTTTCTATATCAGATATGTGAATTATGCAATGCCATGTTTTTCAGTCAGTTATCATATATGTGAATAATGCACCGCCATGGAGCCAGACATCATATATGTGAATTATCTCATGCCATCTTTTTTTCAATTACGTATTCCATTTGTCGACAATTTGTGTGTATTGAACTACTCTTCATGTGTATCAGCCATTTGAGCCGGTTATGGAAAAATCTGGAGTGAAAACAAGGTATTTAGAGCAGGCAATGGTACCTGTTGAAGCATATATCTTGATGGTTACAGGGAGCTCCTCAGAGGAGGATTCAGAGACAGATGACCAATCCTATATCCCACCTGAGGTGTATGCTCTAAGTTGTAATGTTTATATTTCTCATATGATGCATATGGTGTCTTGCATTGCTTAGTTTAGACATCATATGCACAATATTGAATTCTATCTGCTTAGTTTAGAGATCATACATGCGAGTGCCAGCTGCTTAGTATATGAATCAATTATGTCAATTATATCATGCCATCCTATATACTTAGACAACATGTATGTGAATTATTTCATCCCAACCTATTTTAGAAAGACATCATATAGTTTTGTCATGTCATCCTGTTTAGGTACTCATCATATGTTGAATTATGCCATTATATCATGTTAAGTTATCCATCATATATCTAAAACTGTGTCATGCTATCATGTTTAGTTAGGCATCATATATGTGAAATTGTGTCATGCTGTCATGTTTGGTTAGACAACATATATGTGAATTACCACATCTGTCTATCATACAATGTCTATACGTTCAATTTCTTTTCTTGTTTATTAGCCATTTGAATTGGAGGGGGTGATGGAGTATCTAAGGGAGCAAAAACCCGTTCTTCACAAAAGACAGTGCTACCCATCGATGCAGATAGAACCATGGTTGTACTGGCCCACAAACTAGCCCCACCACACATAATCGAGACTCTTCCAGATTGCACACTTACACCGTTGGGCAGAGAACAAGCTACAACCCATCTAACCGCAACCCCAGCGGATAGTAACCCACTTCTAGTTGACAAAGCACCATGTCCACCACAGAGTACCCCCACACGAGCAGTTTGTAAAGCTACTACAGTGCCCAAAGCATGAAGACCACCACAGCTAACCCAAACTCCACGTTTAAAGCAGAAGAGCAACTGTTCTCAGGTCAGATTCCATAGCTATGGTCCATACTCCTTTGCTGTTGCATCATTGTATTTACTCATACCAACTACTTACGAATTTGAAGGATCCAATTGAAACTCCAATGGTGCAACAGGTATGTTTTAAACCTATTTCTTTAACTGGATTGCTGTTCTAACTTCTTGCTCTATGTTGATTTCAGTTTAAGTTGTATAAACAGTTATGTTCTCATGTGATGCACATTACAAGTGTTGCCAATGTTGTGTAGTTTCTCACACTTATATTCTGTCTATGTTGTTGTGTCTTAAAATATATGAGTTGAACTGTGTCTCTATCTTGATTAGGGAACATAAACTAGAATGATATGGACAATACAGTGACCATAGTACATAGATATATGTTTGTTTCATGTTGTTATCCTATCCACCTTACTACCGAACCGGTTTACCAAAATGAGTTTCATATACAACATGTTAAACCTGTGATGTGTCTGCTTGTTTCTCTTGTAGTATGCAAACAGAATATTGGAGAAGAGCACCCCACTATGCAATGGTAGAGAAAGTAATGCTGATAAGGTTCAAGATAGTGAGACAACCTTGTTGGTCTCCAAGAAAGGTGATAAAAAAGATCTTGTAGACAGTGAGAAAACCCCACACTCCTGCGTTGATGTAGTGTTCGAGTTACTGGCCAGTACCGCTGGCACAAGCTCTTCAAACTCGCTGCCTGAATCACTTCGGCTTCTTCAGTCTCAGCTACAAGCTGAAAGGCATCAGTCATCTGTGCTGCGGCAAGAAGCCGAAGGACTGAGGAAGTCCCTGTAGAATTCAGATGCGTACTTTCTTGTGCAACAGCAAGCGCTGGAGGATTTAAGCGCCAAACAAGAGAAAGTTAATAAGCTTGCTAAGAATCTTGCCAGCATTATGGGTACCTAGAATATTGTTTCTTGAACTCTTTTGAAGTGGTTTCAGTTCTGGACTTGTTTTGCTGCGGCGTTTATATGCTGCTTTGTTCCCGATATTTGCACTGGTGGCGAACTTTGATGCCCAGTGGATGTAATATGTGTAACAGCCGTGATAGCCTAGCATAAGTTGCTTGCTTATTTATTTCCCTGTTGTCTTGTTTATTTGTTTGCTTGTAGTCAGTGCAGTTCTTTTTCCGCGGTTTGCTAGTGGCTGCAATAACCTATTTTTTAAAACTAGGCCACAATAACCATGGGCTAATATTTACTGTAGTGACACTAGGCCTCCTATGGGTCATAGAAACAGTGGGCCTTCTATGAGCCATAGAAACAATGGGCCTTCTACGGGCCATAGAAACAATGGGCCTTCTACGGTCGTACATCAATGGGCCTTATACGGGTCGTATCATCGATTGGCCAAACATGGGCCAATAACAGGCCGCATTATGGTCGTAAACGGGCTAGAGTTGGAATTGTCCATTCATGGGCCGACCATAATGGGCCATCGTTAATAGGCCGTATTTGATGACGCTATGAAAATGGCCCAACGTATTAACGGACCACAAACGGGCCGACTGTAACCACAGGCTGAATTTGGCCCACAAGCAGAAAATGACAGTAACGGGCTGTAAGTAAACGAATGCTAGAAATGAGCCCAAGAATAAATGGGCTCTGAGAAGGATGAAAGATAACATGGGCTGGAAACGGCCCAACGGAATAACGGGCCGTTAATGGGTATAAAGTGATACACTGTTCATTACGGGCCAGTTTCACCACGGGCCGTTAATGGGTGTAAAGTGATACACTGTTCATTGCGGGACAGTTTCACTATGGGTCGTTAATAGGCCAAGAGTTACATAGGGCCTCATATGGGCCAAAAGTGAAAACGGGCTGGAATCATATTGGATGGCCCAGATGAATCTACTGGGCCTAATTCGGATAGGGTGTAACGGTCCTTGGGTTAGCGGGCTGTAAATGGGCTATATGCGAACATGCCGTTAACAGGCTTTACATGGGCCGGCCCGCCACCTTTTGACCAAGTCAAGCAGGCTGGCCTTTTCACAGGAATGGGCCTCTGTTGGGCCGTACCACGTGTCGACGTATCATAGGCGCCTTCTGTCCAATGAGTGGATGACATTTGTCCCAACGATGAGCCGACACGTGTTTCCTCCAGCCAATGATGATTTTACACGTGGAAAATCCCCATTGGTCGAGGCTGTTAACGGGTTATCGGATCCAAAACCCGACCCGATAGCTTAACGGCATTCCATTACGGTGGATGCCACGTGTCGGTCACCCTTGACGAAAGCACTTCTGTGACGCGCGATTTATCGTCATGGAAGTGGACACTTCCGTGATGATAATTTTGGTAATGTCATGGAACACTTATATGACAGCACAGGTATGACTATCTTGATTCTATCATAAAATCGTCATGGATGTACATGCATGACAAAAAATGCGACCTATTGTGACAAACACGTATCATCACGGAAGTGTATTTTTTTGTAGTGCAATCTAGGAGACACCACTCTCCTAAAGGTTATAGACGGTGTGTTGATGATGAACTCCTTGCTCTTGTGCTTCAAATGGTAGTCTCCCCAACACTCAACTCTCTCTCTCTCAGATTTTGCTATGGTGGAAAGAGGATTTGGGTGGAAAGAAACTTGGGGAAGGCAAGAGATCAAGATTCTTGTGGTTGGATTGGAATGTCTTGGTCTCAACACATGAGTAGGTGGCTCTCTCTCTAAAAATGAGTAGTGGAAGTGTAGGCACATTCTGATGGCTCTCTCACAAATGGAGATGAGGGTGGAGGGGTATATATAGCCTCCACACAAAATCCAACCGTTACACACATTTGACCCAACTCGGTCAGACCGAATAGAAGAACTCGGTGAGATCGATTTAGTTCAAAATGTGAATGTTAGGAATCTCGGTGGGACCGACATGATCAACTTGGTGGGACCGTTGTGCAAGGGCTAGGGAAAAACCTCATCTCGATGAGACCGATTGCATGAACTCGGTGAGGCTGATTTTAGCAATGAGCAAACAGAGTGGTCAGGCAAACTCGGTGAGACCGATCGCTCCTTTCGGTGAGACCGAAACGTTACGAAGGGAAACAGAGAGTTTGCAATGCGAACTCGGTGGGAGTGACCGCTCATTTCGGTGAGACCGAAACATTACAAAGGGAAACAGAGAGTTTGCAATGCCATCTCGGTGACACCAAGAGCCGTATCGGTGAGACCGAATTGTCTAGGGTTTCTGGCAGTGCCTATGTCAAATGAACTCAGTGGAGCCGGATATATCAAATCAGTGGGGCCGAGTTTGACTTTAGGTTTTGGACATATGTGGGAGTGAGAAAGTGGTTGAGGGTTTTGGAGCAATATCACTAAGCACTTTGAGCAAGTAGACCATTAAGCAACACCTCATCCCCGTATTTGCTTTCCTATGGGCTCAATGTGATCTTGGGTCACTAAAATGAAAATGAAGAGTCTTGAGCCTTTGCCAATCTTTATACTTAGCATTTTGAGGGGTCCACATCTCTAGTCCATGCCATGCCAATCATTGAACTTTGTGAAATATTTAACTTGAATGGATATTAGTTCAATGAGCTATATGTTGTTATGAATTACCAAGACCACCCGGGGATTAGTTGCACTTTCAGTGTTGGATTGGATACCTTCAGGGTTAGAAATAGTAAGGTGTCATTAGTACAAGTTGCACTTTCCTCTACCCGTAGAATCCCCAAAATTGCATCTGTTACAGAAGGTCCACAAATGTCCCAATGCCCTTGGAAAAAGTGTGTTGAAAACACATCGGGTCCCGGTGACTTAGTCAAAAACATTTGGAATAGGGCTTTTTTTACTTCCTCCCTCTCATACGGAGCTGTCAACATCTCATTCATTGTCGATGACACTTTTGCAGGCACAACATTTAGAACATCTTGACTCCCTGAACTCCCTTGGATGTATACAATGTTTTATAGAAATCAAGAGCCATGGCTTGCATCTCTCACTACTGGAATCAGAAGATTTTCCGTCTGCCCCCTCTTTGTCGTCTGCTAGAAGACGGCAAAGAATGGCTTTGTCATCAGCCACCAGAAAGCAGACGGCACAGAGGCAGCGGACGGCAAAAGAAGGCTTTGCCATCAGCTGACATTTTGCCATCTACTAGCTGACGACAAAGAGGGTGTTTGGCCCACTGATTGTTAAGCCCTAACGGGCCCCCTCTTTGCCGTCCGCCAGCAAAGCGTTTGTTGCCCTCAGCTTCCAGACGGCAAAGGCGACATGCACGGCAAAGCTTCAAAATAAGTTAACGGCCCACGGCCCCGCCGTCGCCCTCTGTCTTTCTCCTCTCCTCTCCTCTCTGCCCGACAAGCAC
>NC_041393.1:492470154-492490110 GCF_002162155.2 Triticum dicoccoides | reverse complement strand
AATTAAGGTTTTTTATTTAGGTTTAGGTTTAATTTGTTTAGGCTATTTAGTTTAATTAGTTTAGGTTTAATTAGTTTAGTTTTTTTAGTTTAGTTAGTTTAGGTTTTATTATTTTAGGTTTTTTAGTTTAGGTTTAGGTTATTTAGTTTAATTAGTTTAGGTTATTTAGTTTAATTAGTTTAGTTAGTTTAGGTTTGATTGGTTTAGGTTTTCTAGTTTAGTTAGTTTAGGTTTAATTGATCTAGGTTATTTAGTTTAATTAGTTTAGGTTTTTTAGTTTAGTTAGTTTAGGTTATTTAGTTTAATTAGTTTAGGTAGTTTTTCTGTTTTTTAAGAATAAACAAGAAAGATGAAAAAATAGAAGTAACAGAAGAAGAGGTGTCGGGGTGTCGTGTCGAGGGTTGGGGTGTCATGTCGAGGGTCAAGGGGTCGAGGATTTGCCATCCCGACCATGGCACCCCGACCCCCTGACCCCGACACCCCGACACCTCGAACCCTTGACCCTCGACACGACACCCTGACCCCTCGACCCTCGAGACGACACCACCGACACCCCAACCCCCGACACGACACCCCGACCCCCGAGGGTTGCCGATGGTCGAGGGTTGCCGAGGGGCACCCAGACCCCAACACAGCACCCCGACACGACACCACCGACACCCCGACCCCCGACACGACACCCTGTGATCCCGACATGGCACCACCGACACCAACACCCCGATATTAATTAGTTTATGTTATTAGGTATCCAGTTTTTTATTATGTTCATGATGATGATACACACTAAAAAAATTATTATGTTTATGTTGTACTAATTTCGTTTACTCTTTTTCATTGCAGGTGTTGACAGATGGTGGGATTGGGTCGAGAGCGCTCTGAGCCTCCTACCTCGGCGCGTGGGAGAGGTGTTGTTATTGCACCCCAAAACCTTCGGAGAGCGCTGGTAGACAGCATGCACACACGCCCAGCACCTTCCGTGGGTGCTTCTTCTTCGGCCGGGAGAAGAAGAGGGGTGCAGGTAGAGGTGGATGGGGCACTGGGACAGGTAGGAAGGTTATTCTGCCTTCCTCGCCGCCACCCCCCGCTGAATCTTGGTACCACCGGAGTGCTCCATCTCAGGTGGACTCGTCTGACCTGGACCCGTCTGACTTGGACCCGTGTCGGACTCTGGTCCATGAGCCTCGGGTCAACGAGCCTCTGGTCGCCGAGCCTCGGTTCCCAATGTCTTCCTCCCAGGAGACTCGGGTCCCGCAGTCTTCCTCCCAGGAGACTAGGGTCCCAGAGTCTTTGTCACACGTGACTCCGGAGACTAGCGACCATGATGATGGTGTCGAGGAGACCTTATCTGAGGATAGCTACAGCGAGAGCAAGCGAGTTGAGGAGGGCAAGAAGGTCTACTAGCGTGGTGGTACTAAGCTACCGTCCGTGCCGGCGACCCGCGACCAGAGGTGGTTGATTCAGCCTAACGGGCAAAAGTAAGTGCATTTACTCTTTTTTAACCTTTGGCTTCATGTTTGTTCAAATTAATATCTAATGTGTTGGCCTTGTCATACTGCAGGGGTTGGATACACGCAGATGGTGTCCGCAGGCCCAACCAGGTCCTTGGTACTCTAGTTCGGCACCACTTCCCGGGGTGGGTCATGTTGCCCGGTGAGGGTGAGATTCCATAGCTAACACTGACCTGGGAGTTGTACGAGGCTGCCCCGGCCCCGCTGGGGGAGATGGTAGACGGTGTCGTGTGCGAGACGGTGGTCGACATTGTGAGACGACAGTTTTGGGTAATTTCTCCTTTGCAGAATTAAAAATCAACGGTACCTAGTGATTGTACTAATGATTAGTGCTATCTTGTTTGATTGTAGACCTTCTACAGGTGTCTAGAGGAACACGAGGTGGAGGCGTTTATGGTCCTCAAAGTCGAGTGCAAGCGCCTACTTCAGAACACATGGCACGAGGCTCGGGTGCAGGCTGTCCAAGACTACTAGGCCTCGACTAACATCAGGAGGCAGAAGAAGAAGTGTCGTGTCATGTATCTGAGTAAGGACAAGTACATGAAGGTAATTACCTATTCTTAAGGCCTTGTACTAGTTTCCTTGATTTGATTCATAGGCGTAGCGCTGAAATTTCTCTTTGTCTAACTTAGGTGCCCCCGAGATGGTGTGCGGATAAGATGGACTATTGGGAGAGGTTGGTGGATGAGTGGTGCTCTCCCCAATGGCTAGTCGTCCACAACAAGGCCAGGGCCAAGCGTGCCCAGATGCAAGGTGTGCCGCACCATCAAGGGAGCTCCAACCTGTTTGAGTACGGGGATCACTGAGTATGTGGTTCGATTCATGCAATTTCATTCTTCATGCTAGCTTTAATTACTAATTTACCATATTCCTCTCTTTTAGGCGCAACACAACAAGAAGGAGGTGCCGCCTCTGTACGACCTCTATGCCATGGCCCATAGTGCCCCGTACAAGAAGGCCAAGGCATTCTCGGAGGATGACCTCAATCATACAGAGAGATTCACCAACATCTCCTCCCACAACAAGCTTGTGAAGTATAGAGACTGGGGGGAAGCAGATGAAAGGTGAGGACTTCAACTCGAGCCAGCGTCCTTTTGATCCTGAGCTCGTGATGCTATCTGGTGATGGGAGGAAACATGGCCATGTAGCCATTGGGGATGGACTCATACGTTGTCCTAGAAGTCTCTCGGAGATCAAGAAGGGGCAGAGGAAGTCTCTTCCCAAGATGAGGCCTCGACCATGGCCAATGGATCTCGCTATCTAGGCTAGGGACCAGGAGCTTGTGGTGGAGGCAACCAGGCAGGCGGAGGAGAAGGTGAGGGAGATGGAGGAGAGGACGGCTAATCTGTTGGAGGCAGAGAGGAACCGGAACGACGCGAGTCACCAGGCCCAATAAGAGATCCTCATGGTAAGTTTCTCCCGCATACTAGCCAAATCACGCACGCAATGTTTGTTTCATTACTAACTAATATGACTGACTCGTGAAAACAAAATGTGCAGTCCGTGTGCAAGAAAACCAGCCAGACCCCTCCACTAATGCCCCAGCTTGCTATAGCGGACACGGTGAGTTTCATTTGAATGGTCATTAGTTACTAGTATTCACATTTCAGTTGCATCATGCTAACTAAACATTGCAAATGATCTTTCATGCAGCACGCCTCCCACAAAGGATCGACCGATCCCTCGCGGTGGCGCAACCCCGACCGGTCCTTCACCTCCCGGATTATGGTAAGTTTTCCCAAGTGTTTTGCTTAACAAATGCTTTGTTAGCTAGAAAATGGCATAACAACCTAGGATAGCTCAATAATGATCTATAGCTAGCTTAGTTAGTTCATTTATGACATAATTAGCTCACTTAGGTACAAAATGGCATAACAACCTAGGATAGCTCAATAATGATCTATAATTATCTTAGCTACTTCATTTATGACATAATTAGCTCACTTAGGTACAAAATGGCATAACGTCCTAGGATAGCTCAATAATGATCTATAATTAGCTTAGCTACTTCATTTATGACATAATTAGCTCACTTAGGTACAAAATGGTATAACAACCTAGGATAGCTCAATAATGATCTATAATTAGCTTAGCTACTTCATTTATGACATAATTAGCGCACTTTGGTAAAAATGGCACAATAACCTTGGTTTAGCTCCAAACTATCATATAATTAGTTTATTTTCCTCCAAAATGACAAAATAACGTTGCCTAGCTCCAAAATGACCGATTTTAACTAGGAAAGCTCTAAGATGACCTACACTTACCATTTTGTCCTACAAAATGAGTAAATATGCTTAGTTAGCTCAAAAATGGCATAACTATGTAGGTTAGCTCCAAAATGACCTATTTACCTAGCTTAGCTCTAAAATGACCTACACACTTAGCATTTTTACCTACCTTAGCTAAAAATGGCACTTTTACCTACCTTAGTTAGAAGAAGGAAGAAGAAGAAGAAGAAGAAAACTTCTTCTTCTTCTTTTTCTTCTAGCTAGTTTTCTTCTTCTTCTAACTTTCATCTTTCCTAATTTGCAGATTTGCTTGAGATGAGGAAGCTAGCATTGATGTAAACTTGTTGCAAACTTTTAGTTGTGCTTGTGCTTCCTTTTTATTTATGGAAACTTGTTGCAAACTTGTTGGATATGTTGTTGCAAACTTGTTGGATATCTCGTTGCACACTCGTATATATGGAAATGTTGTTGGAAACTTGTATATGTTGTTGTTGTTGGAAAGGTGTATATGTTGTTGGAAAATTATTGTTGGTATGATTGTTGAAATTATTTTGAAATGTATATATATATATATATATGTGTGTGTGTGTGTGTGAAATTTTGTCAAATTGAATGAATTTAGGAAAAAATAGGAAAAACAGGGGCTATATACTTTGCCGTCAGCTGGCTGACGACAAAGGTCTTTGTTGTCCGCTAGCAGACGGCAAAGCTGCCACGTGGCACCTACCTGTGCAACCTAGGGTTTGGGGGGCTGGCCTATTTGGCAGATTTTCTGTCCGCTCGCTGACGGCAAAGGCCTTTGCATCTTTGTCGTTTGCTGGCTAATGGCAAAGCACGTCGTTAACTACTTAATGGACCTGAACTGCCATGTGTGCCATCTAGGCTCTTTGCCGTCCGTCAGGAGACGGCAAAGCTCTTTTCATCTTTGCCAGCCGGACCTGTTGCCGTCTGCTGGCTGACGGCAAAGGTCTTTGCCGTCAGCCATCCATGCCTTTGCCGTCACCCATCCATGCCTTTGCCGTCACCCATGGCTGACGGCAAAGTGCCTGATTCCTGTAGTGTCTGTTGGGTTTTCTATGAGCTTCCCATCTGGTCATTGCAATGTCATTATAAGATTCTTCCTTCTCCTCATAGACACCCGAAGATGGAAAAAATGTGTGTTCCAATGTCTTGTCTAGAGCCACTCAACCCGCAACCTCTGCCTCCACATAAGCTCCTTGCATAAGTACAACTCTATAAGCCGATCATTCAATTCTATTTCAGCATGGTTTGGCCCCAACCTCGTCGCGTCATTCATAAATCTATCCAAGTATGCCTTTAATTTCTTTACTTCACCTCGAACGCTTCTGAACGTGCACTTACTCCATGCTCCCAGATCATTGGCCAGGAAGATAATTTGGCCCAAACTTTACTGGTCGTTGGATTGTAACCATTTGCATTCCATGCAAAATCAATGGCTTGATTCAAGTTTGGGTGAGTCCCACATCACCTCATACTAGAATCTCTTAATTGTTCCCTTTCTTCTAATACTAGAATCTGGCTTCAGCAGTAGCAGCAAGTGATCTGACGTCACCATCGTCAAGTGTTCCACCATAGTCAGTGGGAGTTGCTCAAACCACTTCATCAACCCTAGTCCCTGTCAAGACGAAACCTAATGTAGGATCCGCCTACAACCTTCTTCTCCAATGTCCATGGTATCCCCTGGAAATTGAGATCGACCAAATGGCATATGTCACAGCATCAAAGAAGCCTTGTATTTTAGTCTAGCTCCGATGTCCAATAACATCATGTTCATCATGTCTCAAAACCTCATTAAAATCTCCGAGGCAAAGCCAAGGCAGATCATTCATATTTGCCAAGTTCTTCATGGTATCGCATGTTTTATATCTTTGTTGTGTTTGAGCTTCCCCATATAAAAAGGACACTCTCCATGGAACTCCACCAAGGTCAGAAAATTTGGTATCTATATGATAATTTGAGTAACCCAAATCCTCGATCTTTATTTCATTGTTCCAGAATATAGCAAGACCACCACTCCTTTTGGTGGCATCAATAGCATAAGAGCAATCATAACCTAAGGTGCTAGCAAGATTTGCTGCCCTAACTCTACCAATCTGAGTTTTGACTATACATAGCACTTTAGGGGTAAAATTTAGCGCTATCTCGCAAAGCTCTTGAACCGTTGGGGCGTTGCCTATACCCTGACAGTTCTAGCAAATGCAATTCATTCGCCCGGGGGTCCTCCATCGGGGAGGCCGCTGATCTTGCTTCATTAATTTTGCCATTGCTTGATGACTTCCACCCTCCATTTGTACTATTTTTGTTGACCATCGTAGTAGTCCTTGATTGCTTTGGGTCTTGATTTGGTGACGGGCTTGGCGGGACAGCCTCGGCGCCTCCACTTCCCTTACCAACAACGACTAGATCCATACTTGTTGTTGCCGACGCGTTCACAGAATCAACTATCTGGTCATATGAGCGCTTGCGGCTCAGGTCTTCCTCCTCCACATCTGCATCATCGTGCTCCCCTTTCTCATGCTACTCTTGCATACTGTTGTCATACCGAGGCTCCCCCGAACCCCTCGGCTGTTGCTTATTGTTTCTCCTCCTCCGAGTAGCCCAGCGAGTAGTTGTTGGAGCTCTGAATTTTTTTAAAACCAAAGCCGAGGGGGGTGAACCCTTTTGTCGTCTCTTTAAACTCGTGTCCCATCATGCCGCAGACCTGGCACCAATCAAGCAGCCTCTCATATTTTAGTGCAAATATCTCACGCTGACCACCATGAACAATCGAGGTAGAGTTGCTCAGAGGGGTTTCGCACGTCAAGCCTGACTCTTACTTTGTAAAAAAATTGCCCTTGAAGTCGAAGGAGGAGGGTTCAGAATCCACAAATTTGCAAAACTTGGAGGACAACGCTTTCATCTTGCCATGGAAAGCTAATGGGAGATCTATGATGCGAGCCCATATGTCAAATTTAAACAACTCAATGGAAGATGGCTTGGAGTGGCCATCATACGGAGTAATGATCACTGTATTACCCCTAAAGTGTCATGGACCCCCTGCGTGACTGTCTCCCAACCACCAAGACATTTAAATTGCATGTTGAACAGATTCTTCTATAGGGTTTTGATCTTCACATCCCTAGCCAAGTCCCAAGTGCACATTTTGCAGAAAAACCAATAACTGATGAAGCCTTTGTGTTGGGATCTACGGTAGGGTGCATCGACTGCAAACTAAAATTTTCCTACGTGCAGAACAACCAAGAACATGCTACGGGAGATGAATCACAGATCGTTACCACTAGACGCGCAGTGCCATGCAGCAGAAGAAGAGTTGGGGTAGCGCGTCAATGTGGATCGTCTCCTCCTCGTCCAATCTCCCTCAAACAGCCGGTCGTCCGATCCCACGTACAAGTTCGCCAAAGCGGTGCAGGTGCACCGCATCTAACGGTATTCGCGTGTGCAAAAGGAACATCGTGCGGCGGACTGCTAGGTCCGATCACTCAGTCGGCGCGAGTGGAGGTGGCTATTCGCAACACATGCAAACCCTAGTGACAGCGTCGAAGCAGTCAATCGAATGAGTGTGCCGCACCTCCACTTTATATCGGCATCTGTCGTGGGCTCAACACTTGGGCCTCACATGGATCCTAAAGCCCAAAGTCTGTACGACCTGGATCCGAGTCCGAGTAGGATCACATCTGACTCATGGAGTCAGACCCAGCCTCATAGGTTCCTTCCCTTAAGCGCGTGACCCCTTAGGTTCAAGTCGGTTTGGTCGCAGGTTGGGTCACCTCCGACCTGCTCGGTTGGTAGCGGCCTCTAGCAAGGCATGCCGACCACCAAGCAAACATGGTTAGGCGAACCTGTACATCACACTTTTGTTCCCTTTGCCACACAATATATGTTGTTGGGATCAAGGCGAGTATGTCATCCTTGTGCTAGCACGACCTCTTTCTCGTTCCAATGATGCCGACCACAAACCGGATTATCTCATAATCCTTGTTGCATGACCATGCTTATCCTGGTCGGATCACACGAGGGGCCCAGAGAATACCTCTCCTGATCGGAGGGGCAAATCCCATCTTGCTCGACCATGTCTGGCAGCATGGGTCTGGACAAGCCTGAAACTTACCTTTGTAACTAACCAAACATGGAGTAGCATTTGGTCGGCAAAAAAAGGTCTGTCACCATCCCAAGTACATGCGCCAGCTCAGGTCTTAGGACATAGAACGTATGTTGTACTAGAGACTCATAGATGACTTATGGTTATGTCTCATAGTTGGGTCTGTCCGACTCGGACCTTATCTCGACTCGGATCCGACTATGTCAAATCCTACCAGATCCTTCCGAGTCCATATTATTCGGTTAGCATCCAATGCTCCATGGCTAGTGAGATCAAGCTATCGACCGTGTCATATGCTAGTCTAGTCAGTTGCGCTTCCACACAACCCTTTCGACTAGAGACCTTTTAGGACAGTAATTATACAAGCATAGTCCCACAAACAAGTCACGTACTTGCTGATATACATCATTGATAATGTCCAAGGACTATTGAGGGAGTCCTGGACTAGGGGGTGTCCGGATAGCCGAACTATCATCATCGGCCGGACTCCCTGACTATGAAGATACAAGATTGAAGACTTCGTCCCGTGTCCGGATGGGACTTTCCTTGGCGTGGAAGGCAAGCTTGGCGATACGGATATGTAGATCTCCTACCATTGTAACCGACTCTGTGTAACCCTAGCCCTCTCCGGTGTCTATATAAACCGGATGGCTTTAGTCCGTAGGACGAACAACAATCATACCATAGGCTAGCTTCTAGCGTTTAGCCTCCTTGATCTCGTGGTAGATCTACTCTTGTAACACACATCATCAATATTAATCAAGCAGGACGTAGGGTTTTACCGCCATCAAGAGGGCCCGAACCTGGGTAAAACATCGTGTCCCTTGTCTCCTGTTACCATCCGCCTAGACGCACAGTTTGGGACCCCCTACCCGAGATCCGCCGGTTTTGACACCGACATTGGTGCTTTCATTGAGAGTTCCTTTGTGTCGTCGCAATCAAGAAGGATGCCTTTTCCCGTCTTTAAAGACGGCGCCGTCGTCAATGAGCTTTGGCCGCCGGCCAAACTATCCGGCTAGGTGGTTTTCTTATGACCGCCTGCTCGGCCACCGCTCCGACGATGACCTCTCAGGTCATCAAAAGTGATCTTCACGTCAGCTCGGAATTCACCGAGCAGCTACATCCGATTGAGCTCTCCTCCGTAAACAAGCTCTTGGATCGCATCGCCGCCCTAGGAGTCACTACAGACTACGATCAGATTGGTCTTAAAATCGATCTGAGAGAAATTAACTCTCCCCAGGCTACCCACCACGTTGTTGTGGTAGAGGAACAATGCGGCGACTCTTCTTCTATGTTAAAAACCAGCTATGTCCGGATTCCTGATCCCTCCATGCCGGATTCCCGCGGAGGGATGGACGTCAATCAAATACTGAACCTAAAGTCAGGCATCGGACCAGATTTGTTGGAAGGCATCCAATAAACCAAGCTTCCAAATCAGGAAACTTCTTGGCCTTTGAGCCTCAGATCGGGCGGGGTTCCGAACTTAATTCCATCCGCCCACCCAAACATAAGCGATCTATCTCAAATACGGCAAGAGCCCGATGAAACAGTACATCATTACTGGGCCAGATTCCTCCTGGTTATGAACAGGATAAAGGACTGCCGTGAGGAAAGCGCGATTTCAATTTTTTGCAACAATTGCACGGACAAGGGAATCATAAATGCCATAAGTCGTCGCGAAGTTACACGCTTCGCCGACCTAGCGACCATTGTACAAAAATACTGTGCGATGGAGAGCGCCTGGAAAACCGATACTAGGTTTTGGGACAATCCGGCCCTGAATACAACCCCAGTCCAAAATAAAAGGGTGCGTCATACTCAAGCACCTGGATTAAAAACCAAAAGGCAAAAAAAACCTAAAGGGCACGGAACCGTACTGGAGGGATGGCTAAACGGACCCTGCAAAATCCACAGTACGGAGGGCGCCACTCCAACACATAGCCTTCGAGCATGTTGGATACTACGGCAGGTGGCCAAAAGTGGCGAAGGCTTTCTAGCCCCGGACAACCAGCCCAACAGTACCAGTACGGTATTAACAGTCTTCGAGACTTTCGCATCAAATAACATGCGGAAGCGAACAATCCGCAGCCTCGCCGAAGTCTACCAAGTAGCAACAACGAATCCATGGAGCGACACAGCTATCACCTTCAATGCCAGCGATGAACCTAAATTCCGAACAGCTCGAGCACCAGCCGCATTGGTCCTCAGTCCGATAGTGGACAGCTTTCGTCTTACCAAGGTACTCATGGATGGCAGCAGCGGATTAAACCTCATCTATGAGGAAACCCTTCAAAAATGGAAATTGACTGGAGCCGCATTGAGCGAAGCAGCACAACCTTCAGGGGAATAATCCCTAGTCGAGAAGTACGCTGCACAGGAAAAATCACACTAGACGTAGTGCTTGGCTCGCCGGACAACTACAGGTCCGAAGAGGTCACGTTCCAAGTGGCCCCATTCGGCAGCGGATATCATGCCTTGTTAGGGCGAGAGGCATTCACAATCTTCCAAGCTATACCCCATTACGGGTACATGAAGCTCAAAATGCCCGGGCCCAATGGAATAATCACTCTCGTCAGTGATCCAGATATAGCACTCCGCGCTGAAAATAAGACAGCCGCACTGGCCCTAGAGGCATTATCCGAAGCCCTAGCGGCAGAGGAACTCACTGCGCTGCGCTCCATGGCGGATAGGGACGATGTGATACTCGATAAGAGGTCTAAGTCCACCTCTTTTAAACCAGCAGACGAAATAGTCAAATTCCAGGTCCATCCAATGGACCCCACAAATACGGCCTCCATTGGGGCACAATTAAATCCTGATGTAGAAGCCGCACTACGAGAATTCCTTTGGGAAAATTGGGACATTATCGCCTGGCACCCTTCAGATATGCCAGGAATCCCGCGCAGGCTGGCAGAGCACAGCCTAAATATCCTAAAAGGATTCAAGCCAGTCAAACAGGCTCTTCGGTGATTTTCCGAACCCAAAAGACAGGCAATGGGAGAGGAGCTAGCCAAACTCTTAGAAGCCGGATTCATCAGAGATATAAAACATCCGGATTGGCTAGCCAACCTGGTAATGGTACCAAAAAAGGACAAATCCTGGCGCCTTTGTGTCGATTTCAAAGACCTTAACAAGGCCTGTCCAAAGGACCCTTTCCCTCTCCCTCGCATCGACCAAATCATCGATGCTACCGCAGGGCACGATTCATTGTGCTTCCTCGACGCATACTCCGGATACCATCAAATCAAGATGGCGGAAAAAGACCAGGCCGCAACAGCATTTATTCCTCCATACGGACCATTCTGCTTCAACACAATGCCCTTCGGACTCAAAACGCCGGCGCAACATATCAGCGCATGATTCAGACATGTCTGGCCACCCAGATAGGCAAAACAGTAGAGGCATACGTAGACGATGTGGTCGTCAATACCAAACACGTCGAAACTCTAGTAGACGACTTGAGGGTGACATTCGACAACCTCCGAGCATATGACATTAAGCTCAACCCGGAAAAATGTGTTTTCGGCGTACCAGCCAGAAAGCTCTTGGGCTTCATTGTATCCAGTAGAGGAATTGAAGCAAACCCAGCCAAGATCCGAGCTCTGTCACAATTGGATATCCCAAAAGACCTCAAGCAAATACAAAAACTAACTGGATGCGTGGCGGCTCTAAGCTGCTTCATCTCCCGTTTGGGAGAAAAGGCACTGCCCCTCTATCGCCTCCTCCGGCGCATCGAACATTTCGAATGGACGAATGCTGCCACGGCCGGACTCAAAGAAATTAAGGCCGTATTGGCAACGAACCCGGTCCTGGCCGCGCCCATCCTGGGCGAACCGATGTTGTTATATATCGCAGCAACACATCAAGTTGTCAGCACGATACTCGTCGTTGAACGAGAAACAGAAGGGCACAAATTCCCTCTTCAAAAACCAGTGTACTACGTATCCACTGTCTTAACTCCATGCAAGTCCCGGTACCCACACTATCAAAAGATAGCGTATGCGGTGTTCATGGCATCCCGGAAGCTGCTACACTACTTTCAAGAGTGTTCCATAACGGTGGCCTCCGAAGTACCTCTCAACAACATTATAAACAATCGCGATGCGATAGGCAGGATTGCAAAATGGGCCATTGAGCTCTTACCATTTGATATAACCTACAAACCACGGCGAGCTATCAAGTCACAAGTTCTGGCTGACTTCATCACCGAATGGACCGAAGCCGAACTCCCTAAAGAGTACGGCGCATACTCCAATTGGATCATGCATTTCGACGGCTCCAAAATGTTGGCTGGCTTGGGGGCTGGCATCGTCTTGACGTCCCCAACCGGAGACACAGTCCAATACGTGCTTCAAATAATGTACACGGACTCCAACAATGCAGCCAAATACGAGGCCCTTCTACATGGCCTCCGGATGGCAATCTCCATGGGTATTCAACGCCTAGAGGTGCGTGGGGATTCAAACCTCGCAATATCCCAAGTAAATGGAGACTTTGACGCCAAGGATCCGAAAATGGCAGCCTACCGTAACGCCGTCCTAAAAATGTCAGCCCGGTTCGAAGGACTCGAATTTCACCATGTAGCCCGGGATAATAACCAGGCAGCAGACGTGTTGGCACGCATCGGCGCAAAACGCGACGGCGTCCCTCCAAACATCTTCCTGGAACGGCTCTTTAAGTCATCCGTATTATGGGAAGAGGAGTCCGGAAATAACAATCCGGAACCAACTGCATCACCTAACGTAGAACATTCTGACACAATCGGTGGCTTAGCCAACGACATAACAGATTCAGCCCATGAAATATTGGCAGTAATTGCCCTGTGGACGGAACCATTCCTAGCCTACTTAATAAGGCAGGAACTTCCCGAAGACCAAAATGAGGCCCGCTGCATAGTTCGGCGATCTAAAGCCTACAAGGTCCATGAGGGAGAACTTTATAAGAAAAGCACAACCGGAGTCCTTCAAAGGTGTATCTCCGAAGAGGAAGGGCGAAATCTCCTGGCTGAAATTCACGCCGGACTCGGCGGGCACCACGCCGCCGCTCGGGCCCTTGTAGGCAAGGCCTTCCGTACAGGATTTTATTGGCCGACCGCCCGGGTAGATGCTCAGGACTTAGTCCAACGATGCGTCGGTTGCCAGCTCTTTGCTAATCAGAGCCACATGCCACCCACTGCCCTCAAAACTATACCCATTACTTGGCCGTTCGCGGTCTGGGGGCTTGACATGGTTGGACCCCTTAAAGGGGGAACCCACAAGCACAAATACTTATTGGTCATGGTGGACAAATTCACCAAATGGATAGAGGCCAAACACGGTAGAATCCGGACCTGTGATAGACTTCATATCCGGGGTAGTACACCGTTTTGGCGTCCCCCACAGCATCATCACTGATAACGGCACGAATTTTACGGCCGACGAGGTTAAACTCTGGTGCAAAAACATGGGCATCAAGCTCGACTACGCTTCAGTCTACCACCCTCAAACTAATGGTCAAGTGGAACGAGCAAATGGTCTAATCATGAGCGGCATCAAACCCAGATTAGTGCGGTCCCTCACGGAATCTAACACGCACTGGGTAGAGAAGCTCGACTCCGTACTCTAGGGGTTGCGGACCACGCCAAACCGCACAACCGGATTCACACCATTTTTATGGTATACGGCGCTAAGGCAGTTTTGCCCTGCGATATAATTCATGACTCACCTCGCGTGCGCATGTACGAGGAAAGAGAAGCCGAGTTGGATTGGCAGGATAGTTTGGACACTTTAGAGGAGGAGCGCGATGTGGCAAAATCCCGTTCCGCATTCTATCAACAGCAGGCTCGAAGATATCAAAGCAGAGAAGTACGGGCCAAAACTTACAATGTTGGCGAGCTAGTTCTACGCCTGTCGGAAAAGAAAAAGGACAAACTTAAGCCCAAATGGGAAGGTCCCTTCATCATCGACCAAGTCCTTACCGGCGGTGCATACCGTCTACGCAATGCATCTGACAACCGACTCGAGCCAAACCCATGAAACGCAGCCCGTGTCCGAAGATTTTACGCCTAGCGCCGGACTCAGGGTTCGTCTCCTTCCTCCATCCACCTTTCATGTTTTTTCGCTGTCTTTGTTTTCCCTCCTTTTTCCTCCCTCTTTCAGTACAAACCTCTTGAGGGCTAATCTGCGCTTTGTTCGCACTCACTCGATGTGCTACTCGCACTCGTTATACCTGGGGGCTTCTTTAACAGAAGCTTATTTATATGGGCTTCATGCCCACCACATGTGTCACACTTCCGCATGTACCTTTTGATCACCATTATATGCATTGATATGACTTAAGTTTTGGCCAAGCCGGGTTGCCTGGCTCCTGTGCTTACCCCTACGTTCCCGATTGTTCGGCTAGGAGGTAAAGGGAGCACCTCTGCAATTGTTACTGCCGGGTCAGCCGGATGTGTACCTCAGACTGGGTGAAGCCGAAGGCTAGCGTTCTTAAGGGAATATTCGGTCGGTGACCTGAAAGATGATTTATTACTTACTTATTTATCTGCCCCCAGATGCTTTTTCTGCTATTTTCGCAGTCCGGACATGCACTTTAGGGCATGCCTCCCAGGGAAAGGAACCCTTAACGGAACTATTCTCCCTGGAAGATGTTTCTTACTAACCATGTAATATAACATAGCTAGTTGGGCACTTGTCTGATAAAGAAATTATGACCCCTACGCCTTGTCTCCATGCATGCCCCGGTTCTTTTATAACCGTAAGGGTATTCGGACACACTCCGGACCGTTGGGTCCCGAGGTTGAAGCGAAAAGGTCCGCAAAGGCAAACGATCTACAATCCGGCTAGAAGGAATTTTACATGTCATTTTAAAATCACATCGTCAAACAGACTGATTGTACTCCTCTTCAATCCCATCTAATAGGCTGTCTAATTTACAGTCCTATTGGGAATATTTCGCGGCCAACTCTACTTGGCCGTACATCAGGCTCACAAGGATCTCCTTCCCATCGGGCCCCACAGGTCCGACCTCGGCCATGTGGTTTGGGTCAGCCTTCGGGTATCGCGTCTTCACCATGGCCCAGGCCTCCCTGGCGCCTTGACGGCAGGCCGATATCTTCCACAGACGGAGACGCCGCCGTACTCCCTGAAGCTTCTCAGCAAGCCCTCCAAGACCCTCGGGTAGGGAGACGGAAGGCCATAAGGCCTGAACGATGCCGCTCATCGCCTGCCGAACACGTTCGTGCAGTTGCAGCAGCTCGGGAAGAGGGTCTCCCGTGGAACCAGGCATCTCCTTCGCCGGACGACCCGTGAGCACACCTACGGACACATTTCTGTCAAATGACTTCCTCGTCGAACTCTTCTTTTCAAAAGAGTTTGCTCAAGCACTTACTATAAATGCTGCGACGAATCCGCCTATTCTCCTTTACGGAGTTAGATAGCTGGACCCGAACATCTTTTAGTTCTTCGCCCAGCTGGGTGTTGGCATCTTGGAGTGTGTTCCTCTCCTGCTGCACCCTCATAAGCACCCTCTCGCCGGCCTTCAACTGGCGTAGCAGCTGTTGCTTGTCCGGATCTAGTCTGGCATCCTCTGCAATATTATTGTCAGACTATACACACACGCCGCACTTCATAAACTACTTCTCTTTTCAAAATATGAATTACCAGAGGGGGTCTCCGTGGCTCCCCCGGCAGCGGCTAGTGCGGCCTCAAGTTGGGCCTTGCATTCTTGAAGCTCCTGAGACAGGTGGGTATTCTTCTCAGTAAGATCCTGCATAATAAATGATCCTTAAATCAGTTAGTTTAACTATTTTAAGTCTCGGGGGCTACTGGCATATATAACTATTAAAATTCCTTACCCGTATGTCCTTTACATACTGCTCCGTGGCTCTGGTTAAACCATCTTAAGCAGCACGGAGGTGCGCATCTCCCGCATTAAAGGCATTTAACGCCTCGGGGGAGAAACACGTGTCACGAAGAACTATCCGACGGCGCCTGTGATTCATGGCGCTCTCCACCTTAGACCTGGTGGCGGACAACCTGTCGGCATCCTCCGTTGGAGGAGTATCCGGCTCACGCCTTGCGCTCGCCTCCCCCTCCGGACCAGGCGTTGGAGCCTGGCTGGCGGAGGCTTGGTGGGCACCCTCTCCGGACTCAGTCCGGCGAGCGCTCTTTCTCCTGGAAGAATCATGAGCATTAATATGCCTCCCAGAAGTCTTTCCCTTAAAAGACAATGGTGCACAATACCTTTGCGGCGACGTTTTGATTCGCGTCGCACTCCTCTTCCGCCTGCTAGGCCGCACTGACCTCGTTTGGTCAGTCGCCGCGGGCTCGGCTTCTCGCCGTAAAGGCACCTCCTGCCAAGCACCATTGGTGCATGGTGGTCAGAAATAAGCATTAAAACAGTAACGGTGTCAGGACTTCGGTCCTACTCACCTGGGAAGCCGGACACAAACCGGGGTAGTCAGCCGTAATGGCGACTAAAGCATTATCTATGCTGAGCTGGTGGAACACCCCGTCAATCAAATCCACCTTTATGTCCGGATCCTCTTCGGAGGCCGGATCAAGGGATCTTCCCGGATCCTCGGGTTGTGGAGTTGGGCTTTCTATGCCCGCCACATCCCGGCGTATTTCCTGCGTCGAAATCATAAAGTAAGACACTTACCTTTGAAAGCACGGATCGGATATATAAGCGTCCGCTTACCCAGCTCCGAGGGTTATTCATGGAGAATCCATTCAATGGATTCGTGCGGAGGAAGTCCTCCTTCTCCCCCTTGTACAAGCCAGACAGGATCTTCACCAGATCGGCGGCCGATCCCGGCCCCGTGCGGCCATGATGGGTGGCGTAATTCTCCCCGTTAAAATCCCACATGGGGTGGCCCCTATATTGGAGCGGCTGCACCCCTCGCATAATGCATGTGGCCATGACTCCAATCATGGTTAATCCGGAATGGGCTAGTAGCCATATCCGGCCCATCAGATAGTGGACGCTCTTATCATCTTCCCGTTGAGGGCTCCACGGGCGCCAACTCAGGCGTTTCTTCAGAGGAGCATTGCTAAACTCCGCGAGGCCGATCCGAACTGGATCCGGCAGCGGGGCGTCTTCCATATAGAACCACTCCGAAGGCCAGTCTTCGGACGCCTTCTTCGGGGTTCCGGATAGATATCCGGTCCCGGCGATGCGCCATATTTCGGCTCCACCCTCGTGAGAACAGGGTACGAGGCAAAACAGCCTCTTCCACAGCGCAAAATGGGGCTCGATGCCCAAGAACAGCTCGCAAAGAGCTACAAAGCCCGCGATGTGCGAAATGGAGGCAGGCGTGAGGTGGTGAAGTTGGAGTCCATAGAACTCCAGGAGCCCCCGGAGAAACGGATGTATAGGAAATCCGAGTCCCCTTATTAAGTAGGGGACGAAGCATACCCGCTCTCCTTTGGAGGGATTGGGGACGCTCTCCGCCTGCTTCCCACCCTTGTAGGTGGCCAGTCCGGCTCGAACCGGAACCATAAAGGCCGGGGGAAGGTATCCCTCTGTTTGGAGCGTCACTAACTCGCTATGCGGGACTGAGCATCGCCTCCAATCTCCTGGCTGAGGACTGGGAGCGCGAGAAGAGGAGCCGCATCGATTGTCCATGTTGGAATGGATTGTTTGTCAGATGCGCCTCGATGAGTACTTGCGGAAGGAGGATGGTGTGATTTGGATCTAGGATCCTCGCCTCTCTTATAGGCAGCTTATTTGCGTGGCTAGGGGGTAAAACGTAAGAGTACCCTGGCTTTTCGCATTCATACGACACATGAAGAAGGCCATTATTGGACGTAGAAGCCAAGGAGCGCAGCATTTATGAAGCAACCGGACACTATCCGGCGGACACGTGAAACACGAAGGAGAACCCGCCTTGCAAACGCCGAAGACAACATACGCGCCGGGCTCGTCATCATTGAAGCCTGGTTCGGGGGCTACTGAGGGAGTCCTGGACTAGGGGGTGTCCGGATAGCCGAACTATCATCATCGGCCAGACTCCCTGACTATGAAGATACAAGATTGAAGACTTCGTCCCGTGTCCGGATGGGACTTTCCTTGGCGTGGAAGGCAAGCTTGGCGATACGGATATGTAGATCTCCTACCATTGTAACCGACTCTGTGTAACCCTAGCCCTCTCCGGTGTCTATATAAACTGGATGGCTTTAGTCCATAGGACGAACAACAATCATACCATAGGCTAGCTTCTAGGGTTTAGCCTCCTTGATCTCGTGGTAGATCTACTCTTGTAACACACATCATCAATATTAATCAAGCAGGACGTAGGGTTTTACCTCCATCAAGAGGGCCCGAACCTGGGTAAAACATCGTGTCCCTTGTCTCCTGTTACCATCCGCCTAGACGCACAGTTCGGGACCCCCTATCCGAGATCCGCCGGTTTTGACACCGACAACTATCTTTATTCATAAACACATACTCCCTCGGTTCCAAAATAGATGAGTCAACTTTGTACTAAAGTTAGTACAAAGTTGGGTCATCTATTTTGGAACGGAGGGAGTAGGAAACATCATCATACATGATTGCCTCTAGGGCATATCTCCAACACTTTGTCCATATGCACTAGAACAAGAATCATCCAGCGGAGATCCTCCTCTGTCGGGTCATCTTCTTCATCAAAAAACACATCGTCCAAATCATCCTCGTTTAGAGCAAGCTCCTACATCAGATCCTCCCCTTCCCCTTGCTGCCAGAGGCGGATGTTTCACCATGATTCTCCATGACATGCTGACAGATCGATCTCTTTTCCTCGCCGCCGAAGACACATCAACCCCTCATCCCCCCCACCCCGGTGATCGAGGAAACCACAACCAAGGCGGGACAGCATACTCTAACCTCCCCTTGATCGGCCCGGGTGTGTGGATCGGGATCGAGTGAGGAAGAAGGAAAGATTTTCTCAACGTCGCCATTGGCAAGAGGAGATAAAAACCCTAGCTCGAGGGAAAACGACACACCCAAAATATATAGGTAAACGTTTAGGGTCGGGGTGCAGGCCGAACGCTCGGGCGGTCGCACCCGGCTCGTTTGATTGCCCACATCATACTTTCCAACAGGTCGATCAGTCGGTTGCGCCCCATGTGTCTGGGACCAAGCACCACTCAACGATCTTATCTCCATCTCTCCCATCGTCTTCAACTCCCAACCACACATGACTGCGTCTTCCACCTTCCTCTCCCCCCACTACCCCTTGCCTTTTGCTGCGACAAGCCGGTCGCCGCGCCATGAATCTAATTAACTGCTCGGGCAGCTATCCTCTTTCTCTTATTTCTCTCCCCACCTCTCCTTCCCCCTCGCTGCAACATCAAGGTGCTGCAGGAGGGGCGCCCGCAACGGGGACGTGTGCTGCTTGTTGCGGTGGTTGTGCAGCCGGGAGAGACGCCCGCGATGGCCTGTTGCTTTTCTGCTGCGACGCCGGTTGTGGCTTTTTGGATTGACGGATGTAGCTTTTTCACTAGCTGGTTGCATCTTTTTTGAATTGTTCTGTCCCAACCCCCAATTGCTTTGTTTTCGCCGAAAATCGGCATCATCATTTTGCTATGATCGGTCAGGACTTTTGCTAGAACCGGCGTCTATGGTTGCTGCAACCGGCGAGACGACGTGCCCACTGGAGCTGGACCTGTAGCGCGCCTCACCGCGATGTGGTTTTTGCTGGAACCAACATAGTTTTTTTATGGAACCGGCTAGTTACTGTGCTACAATCAGACTTTTGGGATTTTTGCTGCTATGTTTATTTGCTAGAACCAATGTCAAATTTTGCTGGAACCGGCTACTCCTTTGCTACAAGTGGATTTTTTGGATTTTTTGCTGCTATGGGTGTTTGCTAGAACTAGTGTCAAAATCTGCTGGAACCGGCTTTCTGTTTTGCTTCAACTGACCACCGAAGATTTTTCTTTGTTCGCTGGGTTCTTGCACTGGAAGTCTGGAACACGACGGTGCTAGTAGATGACGATGGCGAGCGGGAGCCTATGACTCGAGAGATGCTTCAGCCACGGCATCCACGCGCTGGAACCGACTAGCGTTAGAGCTGCATCGACATGATTTTTGTTGCAAAATGGTCGGGATTTGGCAAGCGGCAACGACGAGCGGT
>NC_041393.1:492440764-492469809 GCF_002162155.2 Triticum dicoccoides | reverse complement strand
CGAGCCTGGACGCGGGCCAAGCCAGTGGTGTTTTTTTTTTTTTTGCTGGACACGGGGGGTCTAGTCGTTGGGGTCGCCAGATTGGATGGCTGCCAGGCGTCCGGCCGAAAGTTGGGCCAGCACGCCGGCGCCTATCACTGGCCAAATATATATCTCGCCGCGAGTTGGATGCTAGCCTTGCGCTAGTACATACTAGGACAGCCCAGCTCACGGGAGGCCACAACCTCGTTTATTTCTGGTTTTTCACTTTTTTGTTTATGTATTCTTTTTTTACTTTTGTTTATACTTCTAAATATTCTTAATAAATATATTATAAAAAACACTTTACATAAACATTTGAAGAAAATGTTAATCAAACATTTAAAAAATGTTAAATATGTATAGAGAAAATGATTCTCATGTGTACAAAAACTGTATACAAAAAATACAATATGTATGAAAGGAATTGACATTTTTTAATACAAGATTAACAATTCTTTTTAATACAAGATTAACATTTTTTGAACACGTAGTCCCAGGTTACATGATCCTAGTCTATACAGGGAATCAGAGTCATCCATCAACTTATCGTGTATGCCAAATCTCTTGGAACCTTCTGATTATACGCCATGAGTCACCTGATGTTTGGCTGGACATTTGGGTTTACCCGAAAATTCAAGTCAGATAATTCGGGTTAGAAAATTCGGGTTTGGAGAAACTTCCTGTATCCTCACCTACAGGGCGATATTGGATAGCAATTCGACAGTACTGTTTCAACGGCATATATGATACTGTAGATAGATACTCCTAGTACTGTAGTGGCATATTTATAACCACGCGCAGATACTGATGAAAGCAACTACATAGACATTGCCGGGGCCCGGGAGGGATCCTTCATGTGTTGGCCAAAAGAGATCTCTTACGGATACGAGCAAATGAAGCGGATCTGCACATGCTCTCAAGTCCTGAGTATTCACACGCCGCGCCCACACGGAACACTGGACAGCGGTCAAACCAGCTCAAGTGTTTTTTTTTTTTTGAGTATCAGTACAGATACAAGCGTTCATATACACGCGCATACACTCACTTCTACGCGCGCACACACACTTTACCTCTATGAGCACCTACGAGAGACTGAGCCGGTATATTATCTTGAAATTTACGAAGCCACCGTAGACGCCTCGTCCGTAAATCCTGAAATAAATTTAGGAATGATACGAGCACCAGAATTTAAACCTTGATGGATTGGAGATACCACTGCCCACCTAACCATTTCAACCATTGATTGGTTCGCAACCAGCTCAAGTGTTGAACTCCAAGAGAAGACGCTCTCCAGTCTTGACAGGTCGGCCGTTGGCCCTCTGTCCAGTCTTTTCTTTTTTTTCTTTTCTATTCTTTTTCTTTTTTGCGGGTGCCCCTCCCCTCTGTCCACAGTCAACGTCTGGTCCACGCTGGGATATAAGAGCTTGCCAAACAATCATGGCGGTGATGCCGTTATTTACATCACGACAACACTGCCATGTGACATAACAGACAACACCACTACTTAATTCGGTCTGAGCGTTGCTTCTGAGAATAAGTACGATTTCTGTACGATGGAGAATGGCCACCGACCGTTGATCAGCAAACATTTTTATATACAGAAAACAACGGACGGGTTCAGCAGCGATTACGAAACCGAATCAAGCGACACGCGTAGAGTTTTTTCTTTTTTTTTGATGGGAGCGACACGCGTAGAATAAATAAATGCAAAAGTCGTAATTACCCAGCACATATCCGGGTGGGGAAGCAGATCTTCTTTGAAGCCGGTTGATATTTTTAGTCCAGTTTGTTTCCCACAAGCATGCGCATGACCACATACACCTTTTTTTTTTGAGGGCACGCACACACCTTACAAAGCGTTCATCACCAGTCGTTGTTCATCGCGGTTCTATAATCACCACTTGTAGTAATGGACACCGCCATTTTTACAATCGTCACTACCGCCCAGTAAAACACCCTTGGAACTATTCTCAAGACCGCTGCCCCTAGAACCAGGCCAGCCAGTTAGTCTTCAGCCTTTGGCATTCATCAATCAAAAAGGAAAAAGAGTCTTCAACCTTTAAGCCTAACTAATAGCTCCCTCGATCGATGTCTTCAGCCTTTGAACCTCAGCTAAGAGGGAAGAGTTCATCTCACATGCATCCTTCAAGATTTCAATTCTCCGTCCAACTTCACTGCCGTACTGCGAATCCCGTGGGATGCCTTGCAGAACCAGACTATGGAGCATAGCCTGTCAGACCGAATTTTTTCCCAAAAAAACAAAGGACGGGGAATGATTAGAAAATTCTATGTGTCGCAGCAGCATAAGGAGTTCACGTTGTTGAAAACTCAGAGGGGAAAGGTTACCTCGTGGTGCTGCTTCTGGGAGTAGCACCGGATGAGCGACTTGACCATCTTGTTGCGCACTTTGACGGAAGCACTGCGCCGGAAAACAAAACCGGACAAGTGATGCTTCGCTAGTGTGAACGACATGGAATCCCTCCGAGCAGCCTTGTCCAGGATACCAGATGTCCATGATTTGGCATAAGCCTCCAAGATTCCTTCGTCGCCCTACAAATGAAATTCATAAGTATGAAAGGTCAAGCCATCACTTCTTATCAGACATCTAATAATTAGCACCAAAATAGCAATGAATCATGTGCTCTTTGCATAGTCTCTGTTGTGCAATGTGCAAGCACTAGACGAGTTAAAAGTAAATGATGAAAACAAATTCATAGTCCATCCTGTCACTACCAAAGATGCTATCCTGAAGAGAATCATAAAATGAACCAATGAAACAATACCTCAAGAGGCTCCAAGTATCCTTTAACATCACCAATGCATTTGTCTAGGGGAGGCAACAGTTCAAGCACATAAGCAGTAGACAATGCATTCCAGGCTGCCAGCCGAACCGTAGTCTCAACACATCTATGCAAATAAATGGCCACTTGCCGACCAAAAATAACATCTCCATATGAGACAGCTGCGAATTGATCTACAACACTCTCGACAAAAGTAGTGTAGCTCTCATGAATTTTCTCCTTGAATCTGAGAATTTCGTGAGTGTTAATTACTTTTACTTCTTCAACAGTGGCCACAGATCCTACAACCTCATCATTATTAGCAGAGTGAGATCTATAATATTTCTGGCATAACATATCCAGATGCTGGCCATACAATTCTTGCAAAACCTCAAAAACATCCTTGCTTCTATCTTCTTGAAGCAAGTCCATGTTAGTGCGGACAGAGGCAGAAAGTGCATGCATTTTCCAAACCAAAGGGACATCAAGAGATGGAGCAGCTGAAACAGCTTCCAGACCCAACAAAAAGATAAGACCAGCTCTTGAAACATCAGCGTCATCAGTGCAGCAGATTGAACTTAGAATCCAATGCACAGGAAGAGGCAGTCTCTGGTGTGCCCACTCTAGAACTAACGTGCTGCAAGGTGGATTTACAACTTCTGTTAATTCCATTTCCTCTTGAATCGTCTCTAACATTTCTGGTACTTTTGGCTTATTTATGGCACTGTTATTTCTTGCATGTTTGTCTGGATTCTTCTTCTTGATGGCCAACCATCTGGATCTGAAATGTGAATTTAGCACATTGCTAAAATGCTGATACTCATCCTCAGTTATGTCCCACTCAAAAGTTTTTGGTAATTTCATTTGAGAAGCCAGACAATGTATGGAAGATCTGAGACATTTCAGAACTGAAGGTTGGAAGAGGATATCAAAGGCTCTCTCCAAGGTAGAGATCTGGCCAGGTCCTGCAATCAAAGATACACCAAGGACAGGACTGATTCTCTCTAAAGCGTTGGTGAATGGATTAGTTACATTATCCAAGTTTGCACCTTTACTGAGGGTAACAAGGCCTTCTGGCGCAGCAGAGACGATTTTTATCAACTCTAGGACCAACTGTGAATCCAGTTGTGTAAGTAGGCATTTCAGAGACCAAAACCCACCCCCGCACGTCCCCCAGCCAAACCCAACACCAGGAGCTAGTCCTCCTCTACCAAACATCTCTATGTTCTTTAATACAGGCCACTGTGAGGAAATCAATGGCAACAGCGAAGTAAGAAAGTTCAACAAGTCATTTTGCCATAAACTGGAAATGCCTTCTTGTAATATCTTGCCAGCTAGCCCTGCTTTAGATTCTTTGAGATGCTCAGAACTGTTTATTGTCGCTCTCTGGATCACTCTGTCAACAGAACAGGATAGCTGCACTAATCGTTGAAGGCAACTTATGGAAGATAGTGATGCATCGACATCACCCCAGCATCTCAGATGACAAAGTCCCTGCACCAACGATACACCACGGGACGGCAGCTGCTCAACTTCAGTGCACGAGAAGCTGAAAAACCCATTAGTAATTATCCCCAGGCCAATTTTAGGGACAAAGTCCGGTATCCAAGGCAAGCAGTAACTTCTACTATCAGGAGTGCCCTCTGGTGATATTCTTTCCAATGTCGAATTAAGCATGCCTAGTACAGAAGAAATCAACAAAACCAAGCAGCTTTGCTCCGGTGTATGTGTTGTATTCTCATTCTGCCCATTGATCAGTGAACACAAGTAGGGAATATCATTTAGATGTAACCAAGACAGCGCCGAATTTACCATTGGAACTACATGACTCCAAGACCACATCTCACCATAACTGCCAGGAACTCCCATGTCTTGCTTGCCAAACTGCTCCACTGAGTGAAGAAGAGGCAGCCTTTGTGCCAGAGCTCCTAATACAAGAAACGACTCTCTTGCAATTGAACTAAACTCAGAAAGAACATTGTGTTCACTTAGATTCTGGAACACTGGAGGGCTGAGCCACGGGCATAGAACAGGAAAGAAATCTGTGAAGTGTGATATGCAAAATCCATAAGAAATACAGGTTCTCCAAAACCGCAGCTGCTCGACCATCATTGCTGAACTCAACTTGCATTGTTCCTTTCCAGGTTTTATCCAATCCTTAAGGGTATAAGCCGGTAAGTACCACTGCCACATTGCCTGATGAAAAACTCCATTGTTCACAAAATTCAAGCATGTTTGTCTGTTGTATTTGGATAAAACCTAGCAAAAGGAACAAATGACTTTAGATGATAACAAAGAGACCTTCTGTTTGACAAATATAGAAGCTATAGTTAAAAAAGTGATTGTCGCATTTTAGTATGAGCAGTCTCAACTAAGAATAGCTTTTAGTGTGCTCATAGTATCACCTAATCTTAACAACGGGACAATCGTATTAATAAGCAACTCAAAGGAAGATTGAAGATCCACCAAATAGTTTCTGCGTCAGTACATGCATTGTGGAAGGGGGGTTGATTGGTTGACATAAGTTGCAAGGGCAATACTAAAACAATACAATTCCTATGTATTCAGATCTCAGAAGCTGCAAACAAAGAGGAGACCTCAAGATGAGATTGTTGGTTGTTAGTTGACATTAAAAAGTATTAACTCATTCAAGAATCAGTTATGACAAGTGACAAACGAGCCTTTAATTTTGAGTTTTGACATCACTGATACAAGGTGTTAAAACACTTACATCCAACAGGACACCACTTTTGAGTTCAACTAACAATAGACAATTAAGCAACAAAATCAGAATAGATTACTGGGAGAAGCATAAGTAGATCTAGTTATAGATCTATGAAAAGCAAGGATGATCAATAATGAAACACTACACTACCAACAAAATGCAGCTTCAGGTGTCAACCGACATAAAAACACGATATGCCAATGTACGATGACAGATATCTATCATGTTACCCTAAAATATGAGATTGCCTTAGCAGCAAAGATACCTTCAACAAAGTAACCCCTCTGATCATTGACGGGTGAATTTCCATTGATCCTTGCCTGTCCAACAGCTTAACAACACATTGAACAAGCTTTGTACAATTCAAGATGGCATCGGCAGATTGTGGAGAGTGTCTGGCTAATGCCACAAGAATTGAAACGAGATAATCTTTTTGAATTTGAGGCGGGTCCATCTGAATCAACAAAGAGGTACAGCCTGAATTTAAGATCCTTAATCATGCTCACCAGTTTCCACAACAAAACTAAAAGATGGACAAAATCAAATCAAATAATTTGTTCAATTATCTGAAAAACAGAGCTTTGTAGCTTAGTAATAGAAGTGCAATACAATGTCATCTCTATGAAAGAAACAAACAATCCAGGCAGCACATGGATGTTCCAAAAATTGTTCCAAAAGGTAATATATGCTATTGGATGGCAGGAAACAATAATGTTCAGATGTTTGAGTTAGTACTATTGCACACCTACAACTGCCAATGGCATACAGTTCTTAGAATACAAAGGATATTTATATTATTCAAAGGGTAAACAAGTTAATACTAGTGGAACAGGAGGTGCTGTGCTAGAGGCATATAATTGATATTTTAATAAAGTATACATAACAAGCATTACTATACAAGACTGAACAAACTTTGGAGGGGGGGCGGGGGGGAGGCCTGTGACTAATAGACAACACAGTTCCGTGCAAATAATTTGGAGCAAATGCTTTTGTTAGGGCCTGTTTGGTTCCAATAAGTCACCTGACTTATAAGTCAGGTGACTTAAAACCAGTGACTTATAATTCACCTGACACACCTTCCCACATCAATCAACATCATGCAGGTGGTGGGACCCACACAAAAGGGGATGACTTATAAGTTTTAAGTTGGGGTGGAGCAACTTATGACTTATAAGTTGGGGTGACTTATAAGTCGGGTCTGTTTGGCAAAATAAGTCACTTTTTTCACTTTTCGACTTATAAGTTGATGACTTATTTGGAACCAAACAGGCCCTTATTCTAGTGAAATAAAAGAAGGCACAAAAGCTCTATGTCTAGCCGAAAGTCTGTATGGTTGTAAAAGAAACACGCTGGACAAGAAAACTCAAAAGGTAAAGATTGACCTCCAAAAGGGAGCAAATACGTGGTAGAATTCCCATTCTAATAAGACCAGCAGCAACATCCTGTCCAGACACAATAACATCATCTTGAATGGTGTGTTTCTCGTCACTTTCTTCTTCATCATCTTCACCATAGTGTGGAAGTATATTGGATGGTTTTGTGTTGTATTTCCAAAAACCCCCTTCAAGAAAACCTCCATCCACGTCAGGTTTGCTACGAAAAACAGGAGCTGTGCAGATATCTTCCATCTTATTTATTAATTTCTGCACGTGCGGGAGATCAGCCATATAAGACTCAAATTTGTAATAATGAAAGAATAGACGGTTAAGGGAGTTACCTCTGAAAAATCAAAATATGACTCATTCATGTCATAGCTCAACATAACATTAATAACTTTAGCGCAAGTCAAAACTACAGACTCATGGTTATCATCCAATGCCATCCTGCAAATGTGTCAGTTAGCGACAAGGTGGTAAAACAAAATATAGAAACAAAAAAGATATATGGCATGACAAGGTATCAAATTGATGCCTTTTGACTTATAGAAATACCATGCAAAATATCTAGGTGTACATTTGCTAACTGCTGGTTGTGTTAGGTTCTTCTATGATTTCCAGAATTTGGTTATGAGACTTAATATGACTGCAGTAGTTAACAACCTCGTAAAAATAATATACCAATAAACGTCTAAGTGCAAACAGAAAATATGAATGGGGAGGGAGGAGTATAAGAGCATCCGCACCCAACACCTATAAATTTGACGTGCTACAGTGGGCATTTCTGTCTTCTCTTTCCACTCACCTTTCTTAGTTCTTTAACCACATCCCTTAGCACACCATCTATAGGTGCTAAGGAGTCCAATACTTATTCAAATATAAATCTATTTTGCTTAACATTGGGTGCTATTGCTAAGCTTTTTTACCTTAGCACCTACCCTCACATGCACTAGCACCAGCGCTAGCCAATTTCTATTACTATTAGCATCCAGGAATGTGGATGCTCTAATAAGGTTAGGGGATAAATACATTAATATCATCTTGTAAATCACTGATAGTTTATGGATGAGATCACTTTAAACTATTACTAACACTTACTACTCTCTAATATGACAGCTAAAAATACGATTGTTTGAAGCATGCATTTTCAGGCACAGATGCAGCTATTTAAAATGTCTTGAAGGAAACTAAGCACATCTCTGTGGTACATGTTCCGTTTGCTCGACTATACTTGATAGGATCGTGTAGTACATGTATGCTCAGTGGCTCTCCCCACTATGATGAACTAAATAACATTGTATGGCAACAATAAGCAAATTTAAAATGAAGTTATCAGCTCAGAAATAAGTACCTTAGAGAAAGAACCAACTCTGGTTCGGGGCCAAGGGCATAGGCCCAAACTGCTTGCCAATCATAAGCTTTCTCAGCATAATTAGCTCCTTCCACATTATCAGCTAGATCCATCTTATGCAGGTTGTGCAATGCCCTATTCAGAACAGAAGCAAGAAGCTGCAGTCCTAGTACACGCTGCCCAGGAACCTATAGTTTGAACAGTAAAGCTGAATTACATAGTGTTTCTACATATTTTTGGGTCACACTTCAAGAATTGAAGCAAAACTATGAAGCACTTCTTCATAAACTGAGATTTGTGAATTCAATGAAGCAGGGAACACTAAATACCATTCCTACACGCCCACCCCTAGCAGGTGGTCTCAAGCAATCTGAATGAGTTATGTTACAACCCCTATCTTTTACTTGTTCTGTTTTATATACCGATGATTAAAAATTACCACTTTACTAGCAAGTGATTCTGGGGAAACAAATTAATGGAATAGCCTCACTGATCAGTCTAGCATAATAGCCAGTATGCCATTTCATGACAAATGCATGCAACCAAAGTAGTAAAAGTTGAAGCTCAACAACCTATCCAGTTGAATGTGGAACGCATGCAGATCTTGCAATTGTAAATTTAGCAAACCTACCAGGCTTGGACAAAAGTTTATTAAAATATGTACCACACAATCAATTGTGCATAACATGAACCCCGCAAAATTCAAGAAGAAATCCATATATGTTCCAATGTTCATGTTGCTCGAATTTGACACTGAATACAGCCAAACGCTAAGTCTGTTTTGCCCATCCACCATGTGGTAAAGTTTATAGAACAAACCATGCTCCTGGTAAGTGCCAACGCCTCATTGATTGTGTAACCAACAGCTGCAGGATCTCCCTCTGTTCGTAGGAAGTCACGCTCAGCTACGCTTTCTCCATGGGTCTTCTTGCCTACAAGCAGAAAAGGCAAGCTGTGATGCCACCCCAAGAAGCTAAACTCAGAGAGGGCAAAGAAGGAAGAAATTTACCATCTGGTTGCTCCTGACAAGATTGAAATCCCAGAATATCTCCATCTAATGCAAACCTACACAACCTGATCCGCTCCACTCTCTCACTCCATGCCTTCCAAGAGTGTGCACTCTGCTCACCAGCAGTCAAATGCTCGCCTGGAATAGCCTTTGCAGTCTTCCTTGGCCCTGAAGTTTGCCTACTCTTATCCTTACCCTCATCTTTCTTGCCACCAGACTTCTCCCTCCCCCGACGCCTCAATACCTCCACCAGAGCTGGATCCATCCTATTCAAAATATCTGCCTGTGCCTCCGCTATCTCCTCTGCCGACATCCCTGCCAGCCTCGCTGTGTTCTCTGCGTTAATCTCTGCTGAAATCGATGGCTCCCCATCATCGAGCTGCATACCCTCTCCTTGCAATTCAGCAACCCCAGCCCCACCTTTCGTCAATCCATTCTCTGCATTAATCAGCTTCTTTGACAACACGTCAGAAACCAAACCCGTCGGGCCCAATGCTTCCCTACCATTTCCACTGTCCAGCTCCATGCCATCTCCCCCCAATCCCCTCTCCCCCACCTGACCAACTACATTTTTAACCTCAGCCACATGATCAATTTTCTTTGTGTTGTCTTTCTTCGCCTGCCTCCGCTTGGGGGGCACATCGTCAGCGACGAACTCTCGCCACCTGCTGAAATCCATGCCCTTCTTCTCTTTCCTCCTCACAGGACCGGCCACCGCAGCCGCGGGCTGGTAGTCCATGTCGTCCACATCCATCCCGTAGTCCTCCTCCTCCCCTTTCTTCTTGTCGGCACCCTTCGCCACCGGTTTCCAGTGCTGCATAGGAGCAGTTAATCAGTCGTAAAGCACAAGCCAGCACTAACTGAATAGGAGAGGAACAGGTTGGCGGGTTCAGGGTTAAGCTAGGGTTTCAGGGAGGGGCGACAGCGGCGGCTTACGGGGCCATGGGAGCGGTGGCGGGCGACGGGGAAGGGGAGGACGGTGGGGCGCGGGGCGGAGGAGGGCGCGGCGGCGGAGAAGCCCTTCTCGACGATGGCGCCGACGAGGTGGGCCGGTGAGACCACCGTCGCTGCCGCGGCGGCCGCGGGTGGAGGCGGCGGCGGGTCGAAGGGCCCCTCCACGACCTTGCGGCGCGCGGGGAGAGCGCCCGGCTGGTGCCTCCGCTTCGTCGCGTCTTCCATTGGCGGCCTGGTGAGCGGAGCGCGGCCTTGGTAGTTGGCAAGGGAGGGTTTAAGGGGAGGAGCAAAGGAGGGAACGAGGGAATGAGGGGATTCGCTGTGGTTGGTTTCTTTCCTTCTTCCTGTTTGCAACTCGATCGCCCGATTAGCTCTTTGGTCGTGTGAGGCCTTGTACAAGGCGTTTAGGGGTTGTTTGGATGGAGAGTTTTTAGAGAACCAGCTCTCTAAAAACGTGATTTCTGTTACAACCACCTAAAAATTTGTTTGGAATATCTAACTAATCCGTGGATAAGTAATACTGAGTTTTATAAAATCTCAAAAAGCCAGTTTATAGAAAAACGACTATTAGTCATTTTTCTACAAACGCATTCTCTACCATCGCGCAGGCCAATACCCCGCACGGCCTATTTTGGCTATTTGGATGCATCGGCTGGTTCAGCTTCATGGTCTACGTATGCATTAATTCTTTATCGTCTATTTTTGTGTCCAAGTCGTCCTTGCTGGTAGCTCCGTCGAGCGTCAACGGCGCCGTCCAACACCGGCACCATGACAGCGGCGACGTCGAACTCCGTGATGTCCGTCCTCTGCCGAGACAACGTCGCCACGGCCGGCAACGGCTTGTCCGGCTCGCCATGTTATCTCCGCCATGCTCAGCTTGGGTGCGGCTGACACCGTCGCTGGCAGCGTCCTGCTTCATACCGGCGTGCACCTGTACGAGCGTCGCTGTCACTGCTACATCGACCTGCCGCGTGCACATCATAAGCTAGCTAGCAGGAGAGCCATACATGTGTGTCATACAGCATGCAAGGAAGATGACGAAAGAAACATGCAGAGGAAGGCTACTAGCGAAGAGCCATGGCCTCTGGGACGAGCGGAAGACAATTGTGTAATCGTGTTTTCCCCTTTTTCCACCCAAACAAGGGATTGTATAGACTCATCGTAACAGAAAAACTAACAAAAACTGGTTTTCCTAAAAATCCTCTAAAAACCAGTTTTCCAAAACTCCACATCTAATTCTTTGTATCCAAACAACCCCTTAAGGGGGTGTTTATAAAGAAATAAACCAGCATTTCTTTAAGCATCGGTGCTTGTTTATAGATGAAGGACGTTTGATTAGACGTCTCTTCTGCAGAAATAGGCATCGGTGCTTGTTTAAAAAAAAACGGTTTGTTTTTCTAAGCATCTAGCATTGTATAAGACCTAGCAGATTTTCAAATTTTTCAACGCGGTGTCATTTTATCAAAGTCAAATCTGGCAATTGTGTGTGCCTTTGCTTGGTTCCATGATGAGATTTCACCCATTATTTGAATATATAGAAGCGTAACAGAACATTTTATACGAGTGACTAACACCACGATGAACTCATACATTGTTACAGAATTTAAACAATCATCCATACACAGTAAAAAAAAACACTCTAAAGTATACTTCAGGGCCACCCTCATTGATAATACGAATAACATATTGTTCTATGTGTTTTGCGTATACATAGACAGTCATCAAACTACAAAGTCCACATGGATTTGCAAAATCAAGCGGAAAAAGTGTAACTAATGTTGCTTTTCTAAAGGTAGAGAGGTGTACGTGTTGAAGATTTCACGCTTTTAGAATGACGTCGTGTTCTTGTGGTTATGGATGGTGCTAACTGGCCAACGACAACTCGGATTAATAATTGCCGCGCCCTTGTAAATATTGATTGTACTGTAGGTTTTACCGTTTTAGTAGCGAGAAATCGCACAAGCTTAAGTTTTAGTTACTATCAACTAAGGGTGTATTTGGTTGGAGATTTCGAGAAGAAGAGCGTCGGAGTTGTTTGGTAACTTGGAAGGTGAGATCCTCTCTAATCCTTTCAGGGGAGGATCGAATCGATCTTCTGGATCTTTTGTTGATTCGGTTTCCACGGATTTGGCTGGCTCTGTTTCCGAATTTTGTGTTGACTGTAATGGGGATTTGGATACTGAGCGTGTTAATTTGGAAGGGCAATCAAGTGTGATAGGAATCAGCGAGAAATTTCAGCGTGGAGTAGCCATGCCTTCGATCATTTGTTTGGAAACCGATGACGTTTTCCTTATATTAGGGGGAAATAGAGTAATATACGTTCGGGTTTCTAAGGCAGTATCTGTAGAAATGAACGTTTTTTCACCCTGCCCAGATTATAGTAGGAGTCATCAGCGGGAGCTGATTGTTGATCTGATTGTAGATTTTGCTATTGGCGTTTATGATCCATATGAGGAAAAGGGAGCTAATTTTGCTGTAGTTATTAGGAAACTGAACATTTATGGCTTATTACTCATGGTTATTAGCATCAATTCTGGTTTTGATAAGGGAGAGGTCGTTTGGAAGGGAAACTTGGCCTGCTATATCTATGGGTACGGGAGTGGTCGGGCCTCTTCACCTATCCTACCATTGTATAATCATCTGTTCTCTGATCCTTCCATCCCTTGCGGCGGCTTAGAGAGGTGGTCCATGGCGGGTCAGGGAGGGTTTGTGAGTAGTGCTTTGGGGAAGAAAGTTGTGAGTGGTGTGAGCTCCAGGGGGGTGACGGATGCTGCGACGGGAATGCGCTCTTCACAGGCCATCGACCAAGCTGGGTCCTCTCTTCGCCGGCCTCTTGTCATTGACATGGAGGCTGCCCGCAAGGCTGTCAGCGGGCTCCTGGTGGTGGGGCGCCTCCTGTCCCCTTTCCAGGTCAACCCGAGGGTCATAGTCGACGACCTCCGGAGCACGGCTTGGAAGCACCAGGGTGAGTTCACCATCCAGGAGGTGGCCAGCGACGACGGGAGGTTCATCCTCAATTTTGCCGCTGAGAGTGACCGTCGGTTTGTGCTTAAGGCGCAGCCATGGCATTTCAAGTGGGACGGCCTCATCTTCGCCGAGTTCGACGGCAAGGGCGACCCGGCGGAGGTCGACCTTGGCGTCATGACCATATGGGTCCAGGTAGGCGATCTCCCGTTCGAGTTTAAGACGAATAGTGTAGGGTGGTCTCTTGAGGATCAACTAGGAGAGGTGCTGGAGGTTTCGCATCAAAACCATGTAATTGTTGAGAAATATCTGCGGGTGCGTGTGAAGATATTATTGCATGAGCCTCTGAAATGCTCTGTAGAGATTACTCCTTTAGGTAGTTCAAAGATCTTTAAATATGATGTAAAGTATGAGAAACTACCTTTGTACTGTGAGTGCTGTGGGATAGTGGGTCATACATCAGAGAGGTTTTGTAAAACTCCAAGAGAGGAGAGAGTAGTTTGTTTTCCAAAAAACCTTAGTGTTGAGCCCTACTGGAAGAGGCAAGGTGCTAGTAGGAGGGGTCTTCTCTTCGGGAACTATGTTCGCGGCGGTAACAACTCGACTACAGGCATCGTCAACAACAACATCACCAAGGCCATGGATGTCGTCAAGGTGGCCAGTGCCGTGAGCGGGCTCATGATCTCTGATAAAGGGGCCGCTACTTCCGTCAAGACGAACACCGGCCAGGAGGGCCGGACTCAGGGGATCGTGGCGCCTACCCCGGCGGGAACGCCGCTTGGTCAGGAGGACCAGGCTGGCGCGCTAGCTGATCCTGCCGGGCGGGGCCAGGAGGTCCAGCGTCGCGTGACCATGCTGGAGACACGCCAGAATGCGGAGGTTGACCATAGTCAACTTTGTTATGATGTTGTACATGCCCAAAGTACACATGCAGGTCACTTGGCCATGATTTCTCACGCACAGGTGAAGCCGAGAGAAACTCCAACACATGGAGATGATGCTGGCGAGTTTCTCTTTCAGCCGGGGGTGTTGGAGGCGCTGTCTAGCGTTGTTGCAGCGAGAATCGCTACGGCCGGGGGTGATGCAGAGAAGAATGCTCTACCCTTTAAATTCAGTGCAGCAAAAATTCCAACGCGGGGCAATTCAAAAAAGACAGATAAAAAGAAAGGGGGGCAAACAGAGTTGAAGGTGCTCGCAAGCAAGTGCTAGGGAAAAAAGGGGGCATTCTTTTGGGGCTCCTCCAACGGGCAGTGATTTAGAGTTTTCTTTTGAGAAAGAGATGGATAGTTATGAGCGCATCTTATATGGTGATGTAAATGCCACATCCAAACGGGTGTGCACGGGTAGAGTTGTTGCAGTCCAGGATGAGGAAGGCGGGGTTACACATGTTGTAAAGGATACTGATGAGAAGGAGGAAGAGTATGCCCCGCGAGGTGGGGAATCAGTTGGCGAAGAAAAAGATGAGATTGGCACATCGGCGGCCTCCGAGGAGGAGGACCGCCGGGCCAAATGAAAATCCTAGGCTGGAACTGCCGTGGCATGCTCTCCAACACGGTAGTTCGTGAGCTTCTGGAGCTACAAAAGCGTACAAGGGCGGATTTAATTTTCCTCTCTGAATCCCATTTGAATAATTGTAAAGCCGATGAGCTTCGTCGCGTATTAGGTTTTGATTCTATGTTTGCAGTGGAAAGTGATGGTAAGGCCGGAGGCCTCGCTTTGTTTTATCATGAGTCCAATAAAATTGAGTTGAACTATGTCTCGCCCCATTTTATTGATATTGTTTTTATGTATGAGAATGTGGTTCAGTGGCGGTTCACAGGCTTCTATGGTCATCCGAAATGGAATGAACGTCATCTATCTTGGGATGACATTCGCAATTTACATAGTAAGAGCAACCATCCATGGGTGGTTTTGGGGGATTTTAATGAAATTTTATACCCTTCAAAAAAAGAGGGTGGTGTAGCTAGACCACTTGGTATGATGAGAGAGTTCCGTGAATGCCTAATGGATTGTGGTCTCGACGATTTAGGCTATACAGGCGACCTTTTCACTTGGTGTAGAGGCGAAATTTGTGAGCGTCTTGATCGGGCGGTCTGTAATTTAGCGTGGGCAAATAAATTCCCACGTGCGGGAGTGACCAACGAAGAACATGTTCATTCTGACCATCGTCCAATCGTACTGGATACGGATTTTTTGGATGAAAAAATCTTCAAACGACCAGAGGGACGTGTTAAACAATTTGAGGCGAGGTGGTTGAAAGAAGAGACAGTCACTGAAATTGTTAAGGCATCTTGGGAGAAAGCAAAGCTTGCAGGGATTGGACATTCACTTGCTGATCGTACAAGGGCAGTGCATGCCGATCTGCATACTTGGGACCGGGATACTCTAAAGGGACCGAAGGTGAGAATTAGGAAATTGGAAAAAGAATTGGAGAAACTAAGACGAGGCCCTCTGGATACGGAATCTCGATGTCGCCAGAAGGAAATTATTGTGGTAATTGAAAATATATTGGATCAAGAGGAAATTTTCTGGTTACAAAGAGGACGGGCGAACTGGTTGATGCATGGGGATCGTAATACAGCTTTCTTTCACAACGCTGCCACGGCCAGGAAAAAAAGAAATAATATAAGGAAACTCTTAGATGATTCAGGAAACTGGGTAGAAGAAAAGGAGTTGAGGGATCACATCACCAAATATTTTTCAAAGCTTTTCACTTCGGAAGTTCAGCATCCTAATCAAGAAGTTTTATCACTTGTCCGTAGGAGAGTGTCAAATGAAATGAACAGTGCTCTACTTGCCCCTTATACCGCGGAAGATGTTCGCAAAGCTTTATTCGATATTGGGGACTTAAAAGCTCCAGGACCAGATGGTCTCCATGCTATTTTCTATAAAAGGTTCTGGCCTATGCTGGGGGAGGACCTAATTGAGGAGGTTCTGAAAGCAGTCAACACATGTACTATCCCGACAGGTTGGAACGATACGGCGATCGTGATGATTCCTAAGATTAATACACCAGAAAAAGTAACACAATTTAGACCGATCAGCTTATGTAATGTGGTATACAAAATAATTGCAAAAATGGTGGCTACCCGTTTGAAGGTTTTTTTTACCAGAAATCATTAGCCCAACACAGAGTGCATTCGTACCGGGAACACTGATAACGGACAATATTTTAGTGGCCTATGAATGTTTTCACACAATTAAGAACAAAAGAGAAGGTAGAGAGGGATTGTGTGCCATAAAACTTGACATGCGCAAAGCATACGATAGAGTCGAGTGGCCTTTCTTGAAAGAGATTATGTTGAGATTGGGTTTTCATCAAGAATGGGTGAATTTGATTATGCAATGTGTCTCAACTGTCGAATACAGAGTAAGGATCAATGCAGAGGAAAGTGAGAGCTTCAAGCCTACTAGAGGATTGAGACAGGGTGATCCGCTATCACCATACCTCTTCTTGCTATGCACAGAGGGGTTAAATGCATTGCTGACACATGCCGAGGAAAACGAATACATATCAGGAGTTAAAGTATGTAGGGACGCCCCGCCAGTCACAAATCTTCTCTTTGCGGATGATTCATTGATCTTGATGAAAGCCAATCAGAATAGTGCGGCGGCCCTGAAATTAGCTTTAGATTTATATTGTGCGGCATCGGGACAACTGGTAAGTGTGGAAAAGTCCAGCATTTTCTTTAGCCCTAATACAACGGTTGAGATCAAAGAAGAAATGTGTATAACGCTGAATATAATGACGGAGGCAATGAATGATACATACCTGGGTTTACCAGCCAACGTGGGTGCTGACAAATCAGACTGCTTTAAATTTCTGATTGAACGAATTATTAAGAAAATTAGTGGTTGGAAAGAAAAACTACTGTCCGCCGGGGGGAAGGAGATCCTACTCAAGGCTGTGATCCAAGCCATACCTACCTATGCAATGTCGGTCTTTAAAATTCCTAAAAAAAATTGTAAAGGAATCATTGACGCGATAGCACATTTCTGGTGGGGTGACGAGGAGAACCAGAGGAGGATGCACTGGATGGCCTGGTGGAAAATGTGTGTACCAAAAAACCAAGGTGGAATGGGATTCCGTGATATCCACTGTTTCAACCTGGCTTTGCTCACCAAACAAGCATGGCGTCTTATTGATAATCCTGATTCCTTGTGTGCCACTATTCTGAGAGCCAAGTACTACCCTGATGGCGATTTGCTGAAGTCTAAGCCAAAGCGTGGTGCTTCTTTCACCTGGCGGAGCATTATGGCAGGTATAACTACTCTGAAACGTGGCTATATTTGGCGAGTGGGTAATGGACATAACATCAATATCTGGGAAGATGCCTAGATCCCAAACTGTGTCACTAGGAAGATTGTGACCCCTAGGGGGAGCCATTTGCTATCAAAAGTGAGTGACCTGATTGACCCTGCTTCCAACAATTGGGACGAGGATCTGATTAGACAAACTATGTGGCCCATTGACGCACAACGAATTCTTTCAATCCCACTTTCGCAATATGATATGACAGATTTCATTGCCTGGAGTTACACAAAAAATGGTATGTTCTCGGTAAGGTCTGCTTACTCGGTGGAATGGAATTATCAGTACGGGAGTAGACTCAAATATTCTAATGGGATGGGGCGAAGCATACCAAATCCTATTTGGTGTCAGATATGGAAGTTATCCTGCCCAACAAAAGTTAAAAATTTTATATGGCGTACATTACATGGCACTCTCCCATGCCGGGTAACACTCGCTAATAGACACATGAAGGTCTCGCCCTCTTGCCCGACTTGCTCTCGGGGTTTAGAAGATACGAAACACATGCTTTTTCTCTGTAGTAAAGCAAAGGAGGTTTGGAAGAGACTAGGGATGGATGTGATTATTGAAAAAGCTTGTGAGGTTGATCTTGCCGGGGAGGCAATATTGGAATACCTTCTACTTCTTCCAGACCAAGACTTGAGTATTATGGGATACCAAAATATACGTGAAATGATAGCTATTTCAGCTTGGTACCTATGGTGGGAAAGACGAAAGTTAGTGCATAAGGAATTAACTCAGAATGCAAATCAGATAGCAATGGGGATCATAGCTCTCACATCCAACTTTGTAAATGCATCATCTCCAAAGGCCACGATGAAAAAGGGGGGTTGGTACTGCCCTCCTAGGGATTTTGTGAAACTTAATGTTGATGCCTCTTTTGATCATGATATGTTGAAGGGTACGATGGGGGCAGTTTTAAGAGACCACAAAGGTAGGTTCATTGCAGGAGGAAATGGAAAGATTGACTATTGTGCGGATGTTTTGATGGCTGAAGCTTTAGCTCTCAAGTTTGGCCTAACAATGGCGCAAAGGGCAGGGTGTAACCGCCTAATCATCAACTCAGACAACATGGAGGTGGTTGAGACCATGCAGGAAGGAGGACAATCAATGGGAGCGGCGGCAACAGTTTTCGAGGATTGTTACCACTATGCCTGTGATTTTGTCACGACTAGATTCAAACATTGTAATAGAGAGGCAAATAAAGTAGCTCATGAACTTGCTAGATTAGCTAGATTTTCTTCGACTTCCGACTGGTTTGAGGAACCTCCAAATGAAATTGTAATGATCCTCACAAACGATGTACTGGTTATTTCAAATGAATAAAGTTTCCTTTTAAATCAAAAAAAAGGTGTATTTGGTTGGAGGTTTGGATGGGATGGCGCATGGATGGTCCATCGTACATATGTTTGGTTGGAGTAGTACAACAACATAATGAAATAAAGGTGTTCCACTAGAGGGAACATTCCATGCATATTATGAAACCGATTGATAACACCAAGTTGGGGGAATCACATGGTTCCTCGCTTTTCCCCTTTCATCGCCCGAGCCTTTATTCTCTTAAAAAAAGACTACACGCTCATGCTCAAACCCCTACTGTCATTGTTGTCACATTAATCCCAACGAGAGAAGCCCCTCTCTATTTGGTTAATCGCCTATGTCTGGACGATAAGGGTCAAGTGGTGGTTCTGGCTCAGGCTCTGAAGCTGATGTCTGGCCTCGGTGCGCATAAACAGCCGCCGGCAAGACGAGGTAATGGCCTGCAGTTAAATCAAACAAAGAGGGCGCAAGCAAGATAATAATCTCATTGTGTTTCTTATTAAATCTCAGATTATACAGAAGCATCTTATCATCATTGTTAACAATAAACTCATGTGCTACCATGCTCTTATAGTCTAGAAAAGTAGGGGGTAGCAGTTTTTCTTCTTTCTCATAATGCCTAATAGGTATCTCAAAGTGTTTAGCAAGGTGTGCAACATAGATACCTCCAAAGATGGGGCCCTTTATACGATTCAGACTTAACCGTTTAGCAATAATAGACCTATACTACCAGAATTGTCATGAAATAAAGCATGGAACAAGATAATAATATCAGGAACACTGAGGTTTCCACAGTTTCCGCAACCAATTAAGCATCGACTAGCAAATATTGCAAAGTAGCGTAAAACAAGAAAATGTATGCTAGTAAATCTTGCATCGGAAACCTTCATCGGTTCCCCTACAGTAATAGTATCAATAAAACCATCCACATATTTACGATGTGGTTCCTCTAAGCTGCCCTCAAAGGGTATTCTACAGGCCGCGCAAAAATCACGTAATGACATCTCCCTAGTGAAGGAAATATGCCCTAGAGGCAATAATAAAGTTATTATTTATTTCCTTATATCATGATGTAGGACCTTGAAGTATGTCTAGAGGGGGGGTGATTAGACTACTTGACCAATTAAAAACTTAACCTTTTCCCAATTTTAGACTTTGGCAGATTTTAGCTATCTTTGGACAAGTCAAGCAATCTTCACGCAATTCAAGAACGCATGCAAAGAGTATATGAGCAGCGGAAATTAAAGCATGCAACTTGCAAGAATGTAAAGGGAAGGGTTTGGAGGATTCAAACGCAATTGGAGACACGGATGTTTTTGTCGTGGTTCCGATAGGTGGTGCTATCGTACATCCACGTTGATGGAGACTTCAACCCACGAAGGGTAACGGTTGCGCGAGTCCACGGAGGGCTCCACCCACGAAGGGTCCACGAAGAAGCAACCTTGTCTATCCCACCATGATCGTCGCCCACGAAGGACTTGCCTCACTAGCGGTAGATCTTCACGAAGTAGGCGATCTCCTTGCCCTTACAAACTCCTTGGTTCAACTCCACAATCTTGTCGGAGGCTCCCAAGTGACACCTAGCCAATCTAGGAGACACCACTCTCCAAGAAGTAACAAATGGTGCGTTGATGATGAACTCCTTGCTCTTGTGCTTCAAATGATAGTCTCCCCAACACTCAACTCTCTCTCATAGGATTTGGATCTCGTGGAAAGAAGATTTGAGTGGAAAGCAACTTGGGGAAGGCTAGAGATCAAGATTCATATGGTAGAAATGGAATATCTTGGCCTCAACACATGAGTAGGTGATTCTCTCTCAGAACTGGTAAGATGGAAGTGTAGGTTTGTTCTGATGGCTCTCTCCATGAATGAAGAGGAGGTGGAGGGGTATATATAGCCTCCACACAAAATTTAACTGTTACACACAATTTACCAAACTCGGTGGGACCGAATCAACAAACTTGGTCGGACCGATTCAGTAAACCTAGTGACCGTTAGGATTTTCGGTGGGACCGACATGCAAGTCGGTAGGACCGATGTGGTTAGGGTTAGGGCATAACGTAATCTCGGTGAGACCGATTACACAAACTCGGTGAGACCGATTTGGGTAATTATCTAACCAGAGAGTTGGTCAGGTAAACTTGGTGGGACCGATTCGCTCTTTTCGGTGAGACCGAAATGTTACAAAAGGGAAACAGAGAGTTTACATTGCAATCTTGGTGGGACCGATCGCTCACTTCGGTTAGACCGAAACATTACGAACGGAAACAGAGATATTACAATCCCATCTCGGTGAGACCGAGATCCCTATCGGTGAGACCGATTTGCCTAGGGTTTGTGGCAGTGGCTATGACATTTGAACTCGGTGGCGCCGGATAGAAAGAACCGGTAGGACCGATTTTGACTTTGGGTTTAGGTCATATGTGGATGTGAGAAAGTAGTTGAGGGTTTTTGGAGCATATCACTAAGCACTTGAAGCAAGAGGCTCATTAAGCAACACCTCATCCCTCCTTGATAGTATTGGCTTTTCCTATAGACTCAATGTGATCTTGGATCACTAAAATGTAAAATGTAAAGTCTTGAGCTTTTGAGCTTGAGCCAATCCTTTGTCCTTAATATTTTGAGGGGTCCACTTTCATCATCCATGCCATGCCATTCATTGAGCTTTCCTGAAATATTTTTCTTGGAATAGCATTAGCTCAATGAGCTATATGTTGTTATGAATTACCAAAACCACCTAGGGATATTTGCACTTTCAATCTCCCCCTTTTTAGTAATTGATGACAACATATAGATCAAAGCTTCGAAAAATGATAATAAGATTGAAAAACATCGTCGCTTTGAGAAGTATGTGATAAGCAAGAGCTCCCCCTAAATTTGTGCATAGTTTAAGATTTTCTTTGGACTGCAAATGCACAAGGAATTAGGCTCATGGGTTACTCTTCCATGTCACATACATCTTGGTGGAGCGCTCAAAATAATAAAGATTTAATACATGCACTCATCACCAAGCAAAGTGAATGATCATATAAGGATAAGTAAGATAATATCATCTAACAAGCAAGTGTAGCTTGTGATCAAACACATGATCATCAATGTCTCACAGATAATAGCATAGTATCTCAAGCAATCAAAAGCAAACAAAGTTCAACCAAGAAGACAAGAGAGAACAAAAGCAAATCCTCTCTCTCGAAGCCTATGATCTATACATTTTTCTCCCCCTTTGGCAACAAGTTACCAAAAAGTTCATAGAAAATGCATAGCACTAGATCGACTCTCAGGCTTGATCTTCAGGTGGTGGTGTAGAGATGACGCCGAGGACAAAAGCTTCAGTAGATGTGGATGGAGCTGAAGGAGTTGGTACTGGAGCTGGTTGCACTGGAGCTGTAGCTGGTGCAGATGAAGTGGCTCTGGTGTCTGTCACTGGTTCTGCAGCTGATCTCTGAGCTCGAGGCACTCTGGCAAATGCATCAGTAGTTGTCCTGCCCTTCTCTCTTACATGTCATCCTGTAGCTGCTCCACAACTGACTGAATCTCAGTTACTTTGACATCTAAATCATAGAATTTTTGTTCCATGATTCTTTCCAGGCTCTTCTGGTTTCGAGTTAGGGTGGCCAACCCCTTCTCAATCCTCGAAGTTGATGCTATCAAGTAACCAAGCTGGTCCTGCTTGTTCTTCAAAAAGTACTCAGATGCCTCCTCTTGAGTTGGCATCTTGGCAGCCCTCTCTTTCTTTGCTTTCTCCTTCTTCTCTTGAGCTTGTACTGATGATGGTTCATTCTCATTCATCACAACTTGATTGTCCTCAAAGTCTGGATGGAGAACAAGGTGTTTCTTATCCAACAGATATGTTCCTGTGCCCATCTTTGAGTTAATCAACTCCTGAATTTGTGGGGCATATCCACAACTTCTCTTTTGGTCTGCTGTTGTCCTCTTGATAGTCTCAACTATGAGGCTCATGACCTTGAATTTGTGTGGCACATCAAATATGTGTAGCAAATTAATTGCATGCCCTCTGATCATGGTGTGGTCACCTGACTTGGGCAAAAGAGTGTGCCTTAGGATCTAGTTGATCATTGGAAGCCCTGGCAGAAGAAAATGGATTGACCCAAACTTGAAAGTTTCAAGAGCTGCATCTGGGATCTCCTTGTACACATGTGACATAGAATTGTGATCCATCTTTTTCTTGGCATAAATGTCCAAGTCATCTTCACTCTCCTTTGGGGCATTGATCAGATTGGCCCATTCCTCAATAGTTGATTGGTATCTCGTACCTTCAGACATCCAAACTATCCTGCCATCTGGATAGAAATGTGCTGTGGAGTAGAATTGCATAATGAGCTCATCATTCCAGTTTGTGAGCTTCTGCCCAACAAAGTCTGCAACTCCACACGCACTGAAGTTGTCATACACTCCAGGATAGTGTTCTTCATTCTCCTTCATGTAGGTCCAGTCGACCCACCTCATGTCACAAACTATAGGCTTCTTGTCCAACAACACTGTCTCATAGAAGTCATGTTGTTCCTTAGTGTGGAACCTGTAGTCAACAGCAGTCCTTCTCCTGATAGCATAGGGATCAGACAACCTCCACTGTCTGAGTCATGCATCCTTTCTCAACTTCATGTTCTCAGCCACACGATGAGCATCATTGTGGTCTGGAATCTTTGGCTTCAACTTTCTCAGGATATGCTCTTCATCTTCTTCTTCTTCAGCAACAATTTCAGGCACTGGGGCCTTGTTCTTCTCAGCAGCTGGTATACTCCTGGTATTCCTCTCTAGTGCACTCTTGGGCTTGGAGGCAGCTTTGGGTGCTTATTTGGGCTTTTATGATGCAGCCCCTGACCTTATAGCATCACCCATCAGCTTTTGTGCCTTGGATGCTGGTGCAGCAACCTCTTCTTCCTCTTCCTAAGAGTCTCTCCTCATAGAGGGATTGCCAAGAACTTTGGCAATGGTGGTTCTGACTCTCTTCTTCTTCTTGTCTTGTCCAGTAGCCTCATCTTCTGACTCAATAGTAAACTTCATGGTTTCTCCAGTGGCAACCTTCCTGGGTTTGGAAGTGGGAATCCTCCTTGCAGGTGCCTCTTTGGGATCAGGTTTTTCAGGTACTTGTGTTGATCCTCTGACCTTCAGCATAGGTGTCCTCTTGGCGGGGACCTTCCTATTAAGTCCAGGCTTTGTGTTCTTTGCTGAGCCATACTCCTTTTTGAGCACTACCTTCTTGGAAGTAGCCTCATCTTCAGCTGCCACATAGTCCTCATCCTCAGAGTCTGAGGTTCTCTTCCTTCTGGCTCTTGTGGCAAATTGCTAGGAGTGCTTCTGCTGCCATCATCTGAAGTGCTAGAGGGACTAGTGCCCTCACTCATGTGAATCTGCTCTTCTTCCCTGTTCTGGCTGTCACTTTGGTCTGACATGCTGAAAACACTGACTGCTGACCCTGTGAATAGTTATAGATGAGATAGAGTGGATGAGCATCAGAAAACGCAGAGATTTTTGCAAAAGAATGATGAACTCCTTTCTCTTGTGCTTCAAATGATAGTCTCCCCAACACTCAACTCTCTCTCATAGGATTTCGATCTGGCGGAAAGAAGATTTGAGTGGAAAGCAACTTGGGGAAGGCTAGAGATCAAGATTCATATGGTCGGAATGGAATATCTTGGCCTCAACACATGAGTAGGTGATTCTCTCTCAGAACTGGTAAGATGGAAGTGTAGGTTTGTTCTGATGGCTCTCTCTACGAATGAAGAGGAGGTGGAGGGGTATATATAGCCTCCACACAAAATCTAACCGTTACACACAATTTACCAAACTCGGTGGGACCGAATCAACAAACTCGGTCGGACCGATTCAGTAAACCTAGTGACCGTTAGGATTTTCGGTGGGACCGACATGCAACTCGGTAGGACCGATGTGGCTAGGGTTAGGGCATAACGTAATCTCGGTGAGACCGATTACACAATCTCGGTGAGACCGATTACACAAACTCGGTGAGACCGATTTTGGTAATTAGCTAACCAGAGAGTTGGTCAGGTAAACTCGGTGGGACCGATTCGCTCTTTTCGGTGAGACCGAAATGTTACAAAAGGGAAACAGAGAGTTTACATTGCAATCTCGGTGGGACCGATCGCTCACTTCGGTTAGACCGAAACGTTACAAAGGGAAACCGAGAGATTACAATCCCATCTCGGTGAGACCGAGATCCCTATCGGTGAGACCGATTTGCCTAGGGTTTGTGGCAGTGGTTATGACATTTGAACTCGGTGGCGCCGGATAGAAAGAATCGGTAGGACCGATTTTGACTTTGGGTTTAGGTCATATGTGGATGTGAGAAAGTAGTTGAGGGTTTTTGGAGCATATCACTAAGCACTTGAAGCAAGAGGCTCATTAAGCAACACCTCGTCCCTCCTTGATAGTATTGGCTTTTCCTATAGACTCAATGTGACCTTGGATCACTAAAATGTAAAATGTAGAGTCTTGAGCTTTTGAGCTTGAGCCAATCCTTTGTCCTTAATATTTTGAGGGATCCACTTTCATCATCCATGCCATGCCATTCATTGAGCTTTCCTGAAATATTTGTCTTGGAATAGCATTAGCTCAATGAGCTATATGTTGTTATGAATTACCAAAACCACCTAAGAATAGTTGCACTTTCACATGATAAATGTTTATTATTCATGCTAGAATTGTATTAACCAGAAATATAATACATGTGTGAATATATAGACAAACATAGTGTCACTAGTATGCCTCTACTTGACTAGCTCGTTGATCAAAGATTGTTGTGTTTTCTAACCATAGACATGAGTTGTCATTTGATTAACAGGATCACATCATTAGGATAATGATGTGATTGACTTGACCCATTCCGTTAGCTTAGCACTCGATCATTTAGTATGTTGCTAGTGCTTTCTTCATGACTTATAAATGTTCCTACGACTATGAGATTATGCAACTGCCGTTTATCGGAGGAACACTTTGTGTGCTACCAAACGTTGCAACATAACTGGCTGATTATAAAGGTACTCTACAGGTGTCTCCAAAGGTACTTGTTGAGTTGGCGTATTTCAAGATTAGGATTCGTCACTCCGATTGTCGGAGAGGTATCTCTGGGCCCTCTCGGTAATGCACATCACTATAAGCCTTGCAAGCAATGTGACTAATGAGTTAGTTGCAGGATGATGCATTACATACCGAGTAAAGAGACTTGCCGGTAACGAGATTGAACTAGGTATTGAGATACCGGCGATCGAATCTCGGGCAAGTAACATACCGATGACAAAGAGAACAACGTATGTTGTTATGCGGTTTGACCGATAAAGATCTTCGTAGAATATGTGGGAGCCAATATGAGCATCCAGGTTCCGCTATTGGTTATTGTCCAAATACGTGTCTCGGTCATGTCTACATAGTTCTCGAACCCGTAGGGTCCGCATGCTTAAAGTTCAATGACGGTTATATTATGAGTTATGTGTTTTGATGTACCGAAGGTAGTTCGGAGTCCCGGGTGAGATCAGGGACATGACGAGGAGTCTTGAAATGGTCGAGACATAAAGATCGATATATTGGACGACTATATTCGGACATCGGAAAGGTTCTGAGTGATTCAAGTATTTATCGGAGTACCGGAGAGTTACGGGAATTTGCCGGGGAGTATATGGGCCTTATTGGGCCATACGGGAATAGAGGAGAGAGGCCAAAAGGAAGGAGGCGCCCCCCCTTTGGTCCGAATTGGACAAGGGGTGCAGCCCCCTTTTCCTTCTTCCTCTCTCCCTCTTTCCTTCTCTCCTACTCCAACAAGGGAAGGAGGGGTCCTACTCCCGGTGGGAGTAGGACTCCCCGTTGGCGCGCCCTCCTCCTAGGTCGGCCGCCTCCCCTCCTTTATATATGGGGGCAGGGGGCACCCCATAGACAACAACAATTGATCACTTGGATCTCTTAGCCGTGTGCGGTGCCCCCCTCCACCATAATCCACCTCGATAATACCGTAGCAGTGCTTAGGTGAAGCCCTGTGTTGGTAGAACATCATCATCGTCACCACGCCGTCGTGCTGACGGAACTCTCCCTCAAAGCTTGGCTGGATCAGAGTTCGAGGTACGTCATCGAGCTGAATGTGTGCTGAACTCGGAGGTGCCGTGCGTTCGGTACTTGATCGATCGTATCGTGAAGACGTACGACTACATCAACCATGTTGTGCTAACGCTTCCGCTTTCGGTCTATGAGTGTACGTGGACACACTCTCCCCTCTCGTTGCTATGCATCACCATGATCTTGCATGTGCGTAGAATTTTTTTGAAATTACTACATTCCCCAACAGTGGTATCAGAGCCTGGTTTTATGCGTTGATGTTATATGCACGAGTAGAACACAAGTGAGTTGTGGGCGATACAAGTCATACTGCTTACCAGCATGTCATACTTTGGTTCGGCGGTATTGTTGGATGAAGCGGCCCAGACCGACATTATGCGTAGGCTTACGCGAGATTGGTTTTACCGCCGTGCTTTGCACACAAGTGACTAGCGGGTGTCAGTTTATCCAACTTTAGTTGAACCGAGTGTGGCTACGCCCGGTCCTTGAGAAGGTTAAAACAACACTAACTTAATGAACTATCGTTGTGGTTTTAATGCGTAGGTAAGAACGGTTCTTGCTCAGCCCGTAGCAGCCACATAAAACTTGCAACAACAAAGTAGAGGACGTCTAACTTGTTTTTGCAGGGCATATTGTGATGTGGTATGGTCAAGGCATGATGCTATATTTTATTGTATGAGATGATCATGTTTTGTAACCGAGTTATCGGCAACTGGCAGGAGCCATATGGTTGTCGCTTTATTGTATGCAATGTAATCACCCTGTAATTGCTTTACTTTATCACTAAGTGGTAGCGATAGTCGTAGAAGCAATAGTTGGCGAGACGACAACAATGCTATGATGGAGATCAAGGTGTCGCGCGGTGACGATGGTGATCATGACGGTGCTTCGGAGATAGAGATCACAAGCACAAGACGATGATGGTCATATCATATCACTTATATTGATTGCATGTGATGTTTATCTTTTATGCATCTTATCTTGCTTTGATTGACGGTAGCATTATAAGATGATCTCTCACTAAATTTTAAGATAAAAGTGTTCTCCCTGAGTATGCACCATTGCCAAAGTTCGTCGTGCCCAGACACCACGTGATGATCGGGTGTGATAAGCTCTACGTCCATCTACAACGGGTGCAAGCCAGTTTTGCAAACGCAGAATACTCAGGTTAAACTTGACGAGCCTAGCATATGCAGGTATGGCCTCGGAACACTGAGACCGAAAGGTCGAACATGAATCATATAGTAGATATGATCAACATAGTGATGTTCACCATTGAAAACTACTCCATCTCACGTGATGATCGGATATGGTTTAGTTGATTTGGATCACGTGATCACTTAGATGATTAGAGGGATGTCTATCTAAGTGGGAGTTCTTAAGTAATATGATTAATTGAACTTAAATTTATCATGAATTTAGTCCTGGTAGTATTTTGCAAATTATGTTGTAAATCAATAGCTCGCGTTGTTGCTTTCATATGTTTATTTTGATATGTTCCTAGAGAAAACTGTGTTGAAAGATGTTAGTAGCAATGATGCGGATTGGATCCGTGATCTGAGGATCGTCCTCATTGCTGCATAGAAGAACTATGTCCTTGATGCACCGCTAGGTGACGGACCTATTGCAGGAGCAGATGCAGACGTTATGAACGTTTGGCTACACTACAAAAAAAAGACACATCTGTGACATTTTGGGTCGAACGATTTTTTTCTGTCATACATATGACACTTCTATGACGATAATTTTGACAAAACCCGGTATCATCATAGATGTGGTGGGCTCCTACTTCTATGACAAAAAATCATGACAGAAAATGGGCTTTTCGTCCTGGGCGGGCCGGAGACGCAGCTGCATGACATTCTTTGGGCCATCCATGACAGAAAAAATCATGGTAGAAGCGAGGGCGAGGAAAATTTCGGGGAGTTGCCGGTTATGGTGGGAGGTCGGGGGCCGAGTGATGCGCGTTTCTCTCGTACACGTACGCGCGTGTGTGCGAGGCATTGGCTCAAACTGAACCCGAGCGAGGCATTGGGCTCTAACTGAACCCGAGCGATTGCACTGCAGGCTACGCGTTACTGAACCCGAGCGATCGATCGATGGCTGTTAACTGAACCCGATCAAGCGATTCCTTCGTTACTGCTGCTA
>NC_041393.1:492435090-492440291 GCF_002162155.2 Triticum dicoccoides | reverse complement strand
AGGGCTGGATGAACAGTAGACGGTGGAGGGGTGCCCGTGGAGGGGTGGTTGAACAGTAGCCGGTGGAGTAGCGCGCGGTGGAGGCTGGATGAACAGGAGCCCGTGGAGGCTGGAGGAGGTCGACGGTAGCCCGTGGAGGCTGGAGGAGGTCGACGGTGGAGATGAACAGTATCCCGTGGAGTCCTGTTTTGTGGTACGCCACATCCCTCCCGATGAACAGGACCCCCATTTCGACCGTAGCGCTCCAACACAAGTCTGTTTCGTCCGTTTTGCGGTATGCCACACCCCTCCCGATCAACAGGACCCCCATTTCGACCGTAGGAGGTCTGTTTTGTCCGTTTTGCATACGCCACACCCCTCCCGATCAACAGGACCCCCATTTCGACCGTAGGAGGTCTGTTTCGTCCGTTTTGCGGTACGCCAGACCCCTCCCGATCAACAGGACCCCGTTCCGAACGTAGGAGGTCCGTTTCCTCCATTCTGCGATACGCCAGGCCTCGTTTCCATCACCTGTTTCGTCCAAGCCCTCCCGATGAACATGACCAAGCATTCCGTTCCAGCCCAGTCGGTTGTCTCCCAGGCGTTCTGTTGCCTCCCGATGAACACGACGCATTCCGTTGCCTCCCCATGAACACGACGCATTCCATTGCCTCCCCATGAACACGACGAGGACGCTGTTTCTCCGTTCCGACCCAGCCATGTACACGAGCCCTCGCCGTACGTATGTGCGAGTAGGCGTTCGAGACCCCGCCCGTATGTACACATACATGGCCATATTTTCTTTCTTGCACCCTGGCCGCTGTACGTACGTGTACATGCTACGTGCGCGCCTCTACTACGGCACGTACGCGCCTCTACTACGACTCACGCGCCTCTACATCAACCCATATATATGTATGTACACGTTCGCGACCAGAATGACAACGCTACGTACGCTTCGACCAGGTGGATCCCGACTGTCAGGCACTTCCTTGCGTGCGAAGATGTAGCTGGTGGGTCCCAGCAGTCAGGGGGCGAATCGTTTTGGTTTTTTTGCCCGGACGCACTTCCTTGCGTGCGAAGGTGTAGCTGGTGGGTCCCAGTAGTCAGGGGGAAACATTTTTTCACGATATATGGTGGCCCGTCTGGTGGGTCCCTGCTGTCAAGTGCAGGAATAATTACTTTACGCGTAATAAGGATGCACTTCCTTGCGGCCGCCATGGACCCAGCTGTCAGCCTCTCCACGTAAGTACTCTTCCGATGGAAGTCGGTCGTTAACCACATTGACCACGCCGCGCCAAGAGCACCATGGCGGTGGACGACGGCGACGCCTAGGAAGGGGATGACGCGGAGCCGGGGAAGACGCAGCAGTGGATGCCCATGCAAAGAGGAGTATGAGGGTTCACTGGTTCGACTGTGGTGTGAGGCTGTCGTCGCTGCAGAATAACAGGGGGTGTGGGTGAGTAGAGGGATGACCTGGCCAGCGGTGGGAGTAGTAGGGGGCGGTGAGGCCTCCGCGGCATCACAACCGGCCACGGGAGGCAGGAGCATGCGGCACAACCGGTGCTGCTTTGGGTGGCTGGAGCACGAAGACCAGAGGTTGAAGAAGCACTACAGCCGTTGGATGGACATCGTACGGTCACTGGAGCTAGAATAGTTCATATTGACTAAGTTGACAAAGCCCTCCGTCCCCGTAAACTTAGTATGCCCACAAGTCAGCCTCCCACCAAGGTGAGTCCCAGCTAGCAGGGGGGTATTCATTTTTTTGTGCGTAATAAGGAGGCATTTCCGGTGGGTCCGAGATGACAGTGGGGGGAACGTTTTTTTCGCGAAATACAGAGACCCTTCCGGTGGGTCCTAGCTATCAGGTGGAGGAATCATTATTTTGCTTGTAATAAGGAGGCATTTTCCTGTGTGGGCCCCTACTGTCAGCCTCTTCCGATGGTTGTTGTTTGTTGACCATGTTGACCTCGCCGCGCCGAGAGCACAAACGCGGTGGACGAGGGCGAGGCCCAGGAAGAGAACCACCCGGAGCCGGCGAATCCACCGCAGCGGATGCCCACGCTGAGGAGAGAACGAGCGCTGACTGGTCGGCTGCGGGGTGAGGCTGACGTCGCCAGAAAATAACAAGATGTGTGGGTGGTTAGAGGGATGGCCTGGCGGCAGCACAGCCAACCACGGGAGGAGGGAGCAGGCAGTCCTGCCGGTGCTGGTTTGGGCGGCTGGAGCAGGAAGATCAGAGATTGAAGAAGCATGGTGGCCGTTGGATGGACATCCAATAGTCACTGTTGTGTGTTGACTAAGTTGACAAAGCCTTGCGTACGCGTCAAAAACAAATTTAGGACAACGTCGTCGTCAACCTAGTAGGCCCAGAAGTCAGCCTCCAAATCTGTGGAAAACAGCATACATCCCATTAGCCATTATTTTCAATAATTTACAGCCCATTTGCTAATTCTTAAGGATATTTGAAGCCCATATTCTTTTTATTAGCATTACAGACCATATATTCTGGGCACTGCTAAAAAATTCAATGAAATTTTGCATATTTCGGTGGGGTCCGAACTCTTTTAATCACAAAATTTCGAGTCACGTTAAAAATAATTTTCAAAAAATTATATCAAAATAAAATTCAAAAAACAATTCTTCGCAAAAAAATGAATGAAATTTAGAATCTTAACTAGCAAGATGTCCGTTCGTTGCACGGAACATGAAGATGCATTTGTATGAGTAGTTTATCTTGTGGGAGAAAAGATGATATTTTAATGTAATTGCCAGTTGGCTTTGGTTTTTATAAGAGTAGAGAGTAGAGAAATCCTAAAAAAATGATATTTTAATGCAATTGCCGGTTGGCTTTGGTTTAAAAATTTACAGCCCATTTCTTACAACTTATATCCCGTTTTCTGGGGAAGCCCATTTCTTACTACTTACATCCCTCCTCGGCTTGAAAAATTTGCAGCCTAGCAGGGCTGAGAAAAGCAAGTAGGCCTCAGTTTTGGTATTGTCCAAAAAAAAGAACTGGGCTAGCCAATTTCAGAAAGAAAAAATATATCAACTGGGCTCGTCATGTGCTTAATAAAAGCGTAAGCATGGGCTAGACGGGCCACAGCCCCCGCACAACGCGCAGTTGAGCTCCGTCTCTGAAACTGAAAAACAACTGGGCGAGCTGCTGGGTCCCTGGTGTTATCCGCTCATTGTGTAATTTTCTCGTTTATTGACTACATTGACAATGGCGTGGAACCTAGTTTTCAAACAATTAGGAGGAAGTATTTTTTTGGCTTGTAATAACGAGGCACCTGCTCGCGAAATGCAATGACCCTGGTGGGTCCCTACTGTTAGCCTCTCCACGTACAGTCATCTCCTGATTCCTCTTGGTTGTTGACCATGTTGACAATGCCAGACGGCGGCGGGCACAGGGAGCTAACCATGGCGGAGGACGACGACAAGGCCTCAGACGGGAACGAACAGCACCCATGGAAGATGCGGCAGTGTAGTGGCAGGTGGAGGGGAGTACGAGGGCAATAACATGCAAGTCAAGCATACAAATGGTACAAAAATCCCAAGGATTAATTGTTCATCAAATTTTTAGATAAAACCCAGATTGAACATGACAGTAACATCTAACCCAACCACTCTTTTTTGCAGTCACAAACAAATGGATCAGTCTGATCCATAAAATCAACATCTTGTGCAAAAAAAATTATTTCACGATGTCTACAACTTATTGTAAATAGAAGCCGAGCACGTTTAGAAGCCCATTTATCCACCTGAAACTTCTTTTTTTGTTGTTCAACATGTTCGTCCGTGAGAAATCTCTTGCTGTAAAAATTAAGCCTCATGGACAATAGTAACCTCACATTCAACAGGAAGAATGTGACAAAGCTTTTGTTTGCCTGGTTGGATGCATATCGTCCATCGTTATTGTCCTCAAACGAATGTCATGAGAACTGAGAAAAGTCTTGTGCTTATTACGCCAAAGATTGGTTATATGTTTTTCTCCATGTGGTTCTGCCTAAGTAGACATGAAGATCGAAAACAGTTAAGGTCTGAAAAAAGAGTATGTCGAAAGAACGACAGCTGAACAGTTAGTTATAGTACAATATATACGGGCTTTCAATGTGCATGAAATCATCACCTCTATGTATAATTCTCCAAAGATCGAAAGCATCGCAGCAAGCCAATAATTATGTCCAAATCAAAACTATACATTCTGATATATATGATCTTGACAGAATCTAGCAGCATTGATAGGCTATCAATGGACGAACTCTTCATTGAGCATATAACATAATATTAGTACCCAAAGTGTACTCCAAGATGATATAAAACTTATGCGCACAAATGAAAAATGCAGCATATGATTACAAATGTGTAGATGATAATATGCGGTACCTGAAAAAGTGAGGAGCCAAACACCAACTCCTTGTGATTATTAAACGGGTCATGAATTACACCCAAGGTCTCCAGTTTGGGCACAGAGACGATAGTTATTTCTGAAGGTGTATAACAATTATGAAGGAGCAACCTTTCAAGTGAAGGGGCATCTTCGATGATGAGCTGCTGTCCTTTAAAACGAATTCCAATGCTTTTATGGCGAGGCGACTTTATTTGGAGACAATTGATACCGATTTCTATTCCCAAAACAATCAGCAAGCACTCCAGGGCAGGGCAACTAGAGTGGATGATGCTGTGCAGTGAGGCCTCCGCTAGATAAACCACCACAAGCGAAAGTTATTTTAGCAGTGGGAATTGAAGCATTTGTACTAGATCATCTGGTAGATGGCACCGGGCGAAGGTGGCGGTGTGGAGAGAGGAGGAAAACCACGAGATGGACAACGGTGGTGTGGGCATGAATTCTTGGTATGTTCGTGGTATGAAACTTTCGTGGTAATGGTAGAACTCAAACTGCTAGAGTTTTCCGAATTTAGGGGATGTCAGCCAAGTGTCCACCTTGCCGGGTATGGATAGCAGGTAGCTTGTCGGGATGCAGAGGCATTGAACGGGGCCCTGCTGGTGAGAAGAGACGATGGCTCTGAGGAGATCAAATTCAGGAAGGACAGATATCTGACGACAGTCGAGATTGAGGGGCGCGGTGCGCCATAGAGGGCGCCACCGAGTTGAGAGGACTTGTGTGCGGCAACAATCCTTGGTGGGGAGAAGCGAGATGATCTCCTCAAGGATGACGCCCAGGAGATCGCCGATGCGGTCCACCAGAGATTCTACCG
>NC_041393.1:492429883-492434553 GCF_002162155.2 Triticum dicoccoides | reverse complement strand
CGGCGTCACCGTTGGCGGGAGCCTCATCTTCTTGGCACTGGGGCCAGTCGACTCCATTTTCCTTGTGGGCGTCGCGCCGAGCTCACGGTTTTGAGCAGAGTAGCCAGAGACAAGCCTAGGGGCAGTGCGAGTGGGGAAGAAGGAGGGCTGGGGATTTCTATAGGAGTGGAAGAAGAGGAGCAAGCATTTTCTGTACGAGCGAGGAAGAAGGTGAGCGGGGTTTTCTGGACGAGTGAGGAAGATTGGGGAGCGGGGGGAATTGGGTGGGGAGACGGAAGCAGGAGAGCGAGCTGTTCATGTTTCCCAAGAACCACTCTCTTCTTTTGCGTTGCTGCATTGGAGCTGGCGCATGGGCTTGGCTGACTGGCCATGCATGCAGGATGCATGTGCCCGCCGGCCACTGCATGCGCCTGGTTTGTTACTAGGCCTATTTAATATGGTGGTTATGGAGTAAATTAAGAGATTTATTTTCTCTGTGTGCATCCACCAAATTAGAGGATGCGGTACTGGATGCAGACACTCACATTAAACTAACATTCAGAAGAACAAAAGTTCAGCATGTCTATGCATCTCAATGATTCACCATACTATAACCAATATACAAAGTTGTGAGAAGGTGTGGAGATAAACAAAATCAGTCGATGCTTCTCTAAGCAAAGGGCCTCCCTGCGCACGCATTAATTTCCTGGGCATGCTTGTTTCTTCTCAATGTTGCGAGCACTTTGAGCATGTTGGCAACTCCACAGCTAGCTAGCTGCCTCATCTTGCAATTGATGCTGCACATTTGCAACAAACACATAAGGCAATGGAGATGACTCAACATGGGTCCATATTGTGCAGTTCCCCTGATATCATATTCATTGTCCTGAATCTGAAAAGATAGGAAAATAGTAGCTATACTTAAATGGTGTTGCAAAACAGTAGCACATATCAATAGCTCGGCATGACAAAACACGACCATCTGGATGAAGGGGATACTGACCTGCCCGAGGAAGATTACATATAATTTCATAACTCCTTGGTTGATTTCCACCTTCGGTTGCACTGATTGTTTGCTCCTCCACACAAGACAGGATCGTTCAGCACTGCATTCAGCAAGTCAACTTACGAATAAGCTAATTTCATCTTGCGGTGGTCATTGTACCTAGTTATGAATGTAGGAATACCTGGAGCACCATGAGGTTAGCTCACAACAGGTAGATGCAGCCATATAAATTTTGTGCGGTGCTACCAAAATTGAGGTTTGTATCCCTTCCCGTTATGAGAATTCTTCTTGAAGTTGGTAGAATGTGACGACTTGTTCTTTGCATCAAACTTGCCTTTCCCCTGAGTTTGTTCTTGTTTTTTGGGGCTGGTTGGGCTGGAAGTTCTTCTCGTGTACCATGTGGGCACTAGAAGCTCCCTCAGGGACCCGAGCACGTGTGTCTTCTGCTCTCGCCTTCTCCTCAAAATCAAGAGTGCTAATGAGATCCAAAACAGAAAACTCATGTCTCTTGTTTTTCAGAGAAGTAGCAAAATCATTCCACGAAGGTGGAAGCTTGGCAATGATGGTCCCAGCAAAAAATTTGTCCGGCAACACACACTTAAAGTACTCAAGTTCCTTAGAGAGTGACTGTATCTCATGAGTCTACTGAACAACAGAGCACTCATCAGTCATCTTGTAGTCACAGAATTGCTCCATGACGTACAACTCGTTGCCAGCGCCCGAGGGCCCAAACGTGGCCTCGAGCGTAGCCCACATGTCTTTGCCGCTATCAAACGACATATATGAATCCACAATGGAATCGTCAAGAACACTCAGTAGGGCGGCTTTGAAGAGGGTATCCATGTTCTGAAAAGCTTCCTGCTGTGTAGGATTAAGATCGCCCTCAGGCTCACCCTTAGTGGCGTCATAGCAGTACATGATCTGAAACCAATATACTGCTCTTGTGCGCCATCTTTTATATTGCACCCCCTTAAAAGTAGGCGGCTTCAAAAGCGCAGCAAAACCACTCGGAGTAAATTGCCTGTAATCAGGTTTTTGGATTGGATTGTTGAATATATGAGCAATTTAGTATGAGATTTAATCCAAATCAGCAGTAAATAAATCATGACGACAATTGCAAACATCAAAGTAATGATGCGGACTAAACCGGGAGGACAGAATCACATACTGTACAGCGGGAGCAGAACCGATGTGGTTGATGTTGTCACTCATGTCGTTGATGAAGAGGTTACCGAGGTCGGGGAAGAAGGCTATCGTTGAGGAAGTCGTCGCTGGCAGCAGTCACAGGAGTGTGCTCCCCAAAAACCTGATCGCCCCTCTCCTGTACAGGATCACGAAAGGCGGGGTTCGGAGGACTACTGTCCCTTCTCACGGTGCACATCGGAAGGAGGGCTGGAGAAGAATTGCATGGCGGTGCTAAGATCTGGAACGGTGCGAAACCATATGATACAACGGCGGCTAGGGTAGAGCATGTCAAGTCGGTCGTGCGAGTATAATAGTAGGCCTTTGGCCCCCAAACTCCACGTCCAACTCAATAATAGCTCAAAAAAAGTCAATAATAGCCCCACCAAGGTTTGTCTAAAAAAATGGAGTAATTGAGGCGTCTGTTAGTCCCTTTAGTATAAATACAATATCATTAATAATGGCCCCACCTTTTGTCTCACAAAGTATGTTGGAGTACAACCGGCTACACGTTTACAATCTGCTTCTCTTCTCTCTCCTCTTCTCTCTCCTTCAACTAAGCACAAATACTAGATTTAAATCCTTATAGCCTGCTTATGTCATCTAATTGTAGTACTTGGTCTAAAGTTACTATCCACTGTGTAGTCTGAAATGCCGGGCGTGCAGCGGGCGGTGCCCTCGGTCAGCGTGCCGCTTCAATGGTGGAAGTAGTGAGAGGTCGCGTCGCCCTGACTTGCCATCAATGTGGAGCGGCGGGCTCAGCTGGCGCCGGGCAGGAAGCGCGCGGGGGAGGGGGATGGGTTTTTGTTGGGCCAAGAAGGTGAGAAGCCAACTTGGGATCGGTCCGGACGGGGAAATATCATGTGCTCCCATACTCTGCATATGACACTAGTCTATGTTACTACTCCCTCCTTTCCGGTTTATAGAGATGTTTAGAGTAACATAGTAATATGTTACAGTACAAGTTACTCCCCACTATGACCAGCCTTGGCCTCTCCCAGTGCTCCACCATGTATAGCTGCTAAGCCTGCCACGTAGGCATAAAATATGATGTGGCATCAATAAACTAAGCACCTATGCATTGAAGACTTGAGTTACTAAGCCATTTAATGCACTTAGCACCTCATCTAAAGAGCATTAATAGTATAGCGAGCTGCTGGCTATAAGCCAGTGCCATGTCATCTACAGCCCATCTTATAGTCAACATGTACAATAGTAGATCAAAAGAGTGCACTACTACTTTTTTATTCTGTGGCCCACCTTTCATTCTCACAAAGTGCCTAGGAGCACGTGCTAGAGCTGGCTCTTCACGAAGAGCCCGCTTACCTTCTCTCTCCTCTTCTCTTTCCTCCAACTAAGCAGAAATATACTAGTTTATTTCTTATAGCCCTCTGACTCGGCTCTATTGTACTTGCTCTAAGCACATCTAAGCACTTACTAGCACCCCCTTGACCGTGGACCTTGACGGTGTATGTCACCTTGTGTCTCATAATTTTCCTCGTCATCATCTGAGTCCTAGAAGATCTCACCCACATCATCATTAGCATGCATCCGGTTTGATAGACAACGTGCGTAAAAGGAGTAGAGGCGACTGGGGACGCACCACCACCACGTCGTGGGCACTCCGTATGTGCTCGTGTGCGTGCAGCGTGCGTGTTTTTCCATCGGTGCTAGCTCTAAGGCCGAGGCTGCGGTCGTCTTCGTCTCCAACTAGTAGTTGAGCAACGACGGCAAAGAGGTGCTGCAAGAGATGCGTATGCACCGTTGCGTGCGAGCTTCGCCGTAGCACGACGAACCGGACGTCGCCGCGGATGGCACACGCCTCCATGCAGCCGAGTGTGTGCGCATGCATGTGTTGTTCACGTGCATTCTGCGGCCGAGCGTGTGTGCATGCACGTCTTGTGTACGTGCGTTGTGTGCTCCATGCTGTGCGTGTATGTACATGAGTTGGATTGGATGGAGTTAGTGTGTTGGCTTGTGTACATGCGTGGCTGCATGTGTCCTGTACATGCGTGGCTTGTTGCGTGGTTATCAATAATTCAATATAAACTACTCCCTCCGTTCCTAAATATAAGTCTTCCTAGCCATTTCAAATAGACTACAACATATGGATGTATGTAGACATATTTTAGAGTGTAGATTCACTCATTTTGTTTCGTGTGTAGTCCCTTATAGAAATATCTAAAAAGACTTATACTTGGGAACGGAGGGAGTATAAAACATCTTCAACTTAGCATCCTGATGTACCATTTCTAGTGGTTAGCGAAAAGTTCATGTTCTTTTATTTGTTTATAGGTGGGCAGGCGGCAAAAAACAGGGGAAAACGCGCAAGGTTCCTTGCAGACACTCCATCGCGAGGTTCCTTGCTCCTCCTCGGTCGTCAAGAATCTATGCTCTTCAACCCTTTTCTTTGACGTGAGCTTTGTTCATCCTTTTCCCAACACGCGAGACATCTAGCATCAAGGTGCATGTGTCATGCAAGAAAATGGAGATAATCAAATAA
>NC_041393.1:492417624-492429623 GCF_002162155.2 Triticum dicoccoides | reverse complement strand
GAGTTGGGGGAAACCCTTTTTTGTAAGTGAGTCGTGCACTTCGATGGCACCTACGCAATATTTTTTCTCCTCGATGGCACGTGAATAGTGCACGTACTCAACGACGGAGCACGGGATGGTAGCAATGACATGGTCAACCCATTTTTGGAGAGAGTACATACTACTAGTAAGTACTCCCTCCATTCCTAAATATTTGTCTTTCTAGATATTTCAACAAGTGACTACATACGGAGCAAAATGAGTGAATCTACATTCTAAAATGTGTCTATATACATCTGTCTGTGGTAGTCCATTTGAAATCCTAAAAAGACAAATATTTAGGACGGAGGGAGTAACTTTGATGTGTCCTGTCAACTCACAGAATGACGAGAAGCTTGATTACGCCTTCTCCCTCGCCAATGTGTGCGTGGTGGCTCGCAACACGAGGAGAAACTTTTGCTTATAAGTGGTGGACGTGCAGCAGTTCATTTGGTGTCAGATTGATAGAAGCACTACTGTAGAACCATCGACTTCCAGAAGAGGCGAAGAGCCAAGCGCAAGGTCACCTACTAACCTTAGGCTAGGCGTAGTGGGAGTAACATAAGTAGGGGTACCTCCTTTTTTTATTCTAGAAACAACCACACGCGAATATCAAGGTGCTGGTTACGTAGAACAAACTTCCTACAGTCCGTGCTTAGCCCTCCTCTATCTCTCTTCTCAGCCAGCCAGCGGATGCGCGGAGCCCATCGTCTGTTTGCTCACATGCGACCCCACATGTCAGTGATAACACAAGAGGACCCACTGAACCTGCACATCTTTCACCTTGACGTGCTGGTGATGAAAAACAAATCCAATAAAGATCTCCGGTGGCCGCTTTTGGAGTTACTCAAGAATAGTAAGATTCTATTTATAGTTTAACCCAAGATGCACATCTCGTGGCTTCAACTACCACTCTATTTTCTTTCATGACACGACTTGGATGCTGGATGTCCCACGTGTTGGCAAAAGGAGGAAGAACCCGACCAAATCTTTGGTTGTGCTCTTGGATTAGACTAGTTGTGCTAACTTAAAAAAAATTATTGTGTACTCGCTCCGTTCCAAAATACTTGACTTCCATTTGTCCAAAAATGGATGTACCTATATACCAAAACATGTCTAGATACATATATATTTTGACAAATAGAAGGCATGTATTGTGCAACGGAGGGAGTAGAATGGATGCAAGTTTTTGTATTGGGAAGAAGAGTACATCCATATATTGATACAACATTGGAGTTGGCCTTACAAGTGGGACCGCAGTTGAGGAAACCGACTATCGGCAAACCCCCACCTCGCCCGCCGCGCGATGGCTGAGTTAGAGAAACGACGAGGTTGAAGAGATTGCTCTAGCACAGACTCCAAGAAATATGGTGTCAGATGGAAGTCGTGCTGGTGGCGTGTGCCGTACTCCTGGACGTGAATGCTTGTTCTGGCCCATGCCACCCTACTACTCCTACTACTTACTATATAGTACTAGTATCGAGGATTCGAGGTGCTGGTTATGTACAATATGGCTACAGTAAAAACACCTGCACGACGCGCGAAGCATGTGAAGCTAGTACAAATAGTGTACTACTATTGTTGATTGGCCTCATCCGATAACCTGTTGCAATGCACGTACAATTATGTATTCGGAAAATATTTTTTTGCCTCGTCGCACCACTCACTCACAGAAGCAACTCGAAAGACATTCATAAATTTAGTAAGTTTATCACAGGCATATCATTTTATTACATACAACAGGTCATCAACCCACATCGACAACGAGGATACATTATAAATACTAAAGTTTTCACCACACAACAAATAACAAGCAATGAAATGAACTTCAACGCAACCATTCCTCGGTGTTGGAAACGCTTTCTTTGAACCACAAGTGATTCTCTGGGACAGGCCATCTATTGTCGATCTCGAGACCAACGCAGGACTGATCATCCAGGCGAAGCGGCCTACTATATCAGTACCAGGGTAGGGAACCACCCTAATGTCCGAGGTATAGACACAATTGCTTCTCATAAATGGTACTAGTAACATTGTTTCAACAACACCTGGATCGCCTTTCACCATCATCGGATAGTTTTGTCCAAGGAAGAGCGAGTTTTCTCCAAGACCATCAATTCTGTACCAGGGAGAAGGTGTTGGCGCTAGCACACTAGTATCCATCCCGAATACCATGCAACGAGTGTTGGAATAGGTCCGGAGAGTGCGACCATGGGAGACAACACGTGCTCCCTTAGTAGTAACATCATCAGTGGGCTGTATACACACAAGAAGAGGTGATCCATCAGAATTAGTTGCCAGGTGCCACTGAGTATATACGTTCTGCTCGTCCTCATGCTCATGATCATCACCATCGCCATCGCCCCCTTGGTTATAATTTTTTTCAAGTATAGGTGGTGGAATGTTCATAGGACCTTGGACAAGAAGAAGGTTGATTAGTAAAGGGAAACTTGCTAACCCGCATGCATGTGGATGAAACAATTATAATTATGGTGGAAGACAAACGTACCGAAACTACGAGGATCCCATGCAAAAAAAGTGCCATGAGCGGTGGAAGCAAACACAAGACCCTCGTATTGAATTGCATCACAGTACTCATTCATGTACAGAACTGATTTTTGAGCAATATCCATCGAGTCAAACCACCAAGGACGGCAACAAGCTTGTCGAAGATAGCAACAACTTCATAGTTGTTGTAATTCCAAGAGCGGTTGGGAACTCGACAAATTGCTATCTTCCGTAGAAGACAGTCACCATGATCGTATTTGAACGTGCGTACAATACCGGTGTGCTCAACCTCTGGGTAGTCTGCTGAGATTTTTGGAAGTGGAACCCGGTCACGAGTGTAGACATTCACAAGTTCCCACTCGTAGTTGGACCCAATGTAAACAACCCAATCTCCATTTGCGCCTGCCCAAGCCTTGCCCTCAAGCGATGGCATCTTAACATCATACGTATCATTATCAAGCGACATCAACTTGCACAGGGCGAGGCCTCCGTCGTGTCGGCGCCAGTCATCAGGGTCACGGCAAAGAAGATAGGGGAGATCAAACTGCTCCTTGACTCTTGGGTTCCTTGTAATTATGTTATTAGTTGAGTCGAGAATGGGCTTGAACGAACCTGCCATGCTAGCCAAGGTGATGACGTCGCACCGATCAATGAGTTCCTCCACCACATCATCTTTCAGGTCGGGGCAAGAATAACGGGGTCGTTTACGGCCTGTTCCCTCCATGGAGAAGACGATCAAACAATGGCAGAAGAAAGGGTGAAGGGTTGAAGAAAAATGGAGGGAGAGGAAGAGCATACGACAGCAGTTCCAAATCGAGAGGGAAAGGCGAAGAGTCGGTGGATGGTTGCCAGTTTGCCACGATTCACGAAGAGGCGCCCCGGCCTACACATCCATTCGGAAATACTCCTACTACTCGCCATCGTCTCACTGATATGTTGGAACGGGACCACATGTCAATGAAACATGGTGTGTAATTTCTCGTGCAAAATGCGATCTGGCCGCGTTGGCCCGAGGTGCCGCATTAGTTTTTTTTGAAAGTTTGCCGCATTAGTTATCAACCTTTATTTTTTAACATGCAATCTGAATGGATAGCTCCTATGGTCATCACACGTGAGCGGATATAGTGATGGTTGATTCGCCCGAGCAACTTATTACTGTGGGAATATGGGAGTACCAGCGGATTGAAGGAACAGAGAAATGATTTTTTTTAAACAAGGCAGAAAAGAGAAATGATGGTTGCTTCGTCCGAGCAACTTACTGTGGCAAAGGTGGGGCTCTGTGATTTGACTGCTCACTAGTCATTACTACTGCGGTGCAACGATCGGGGTGAATCTTTCCCTGAAGTTGTGTTGTGCACTCAATATTGCTGCATGGCAGGTGGAGCCGGATGAAGGATGTCCAACATGTCGGCGAAACGAAGTTGAATTGTTTCTGGCATTGCTATCAATCCTTCAGGATTTGTTTATATGTACGCATAATTTTGATGAAATTGTACTGTGATGCTATGAAGGTTTCAACTTTGGTTCCCGCAGGAAAAAAAAGGTTTCAACTTAGGATTCATGTGTCTTGCCTCGAGATTATCTCGTAACATTCCATCAAATACAAATGAAACTACCATGGCAAATGCATCTCAATGGTTCGCAGATCAGCGCCAATATTCATATCACAACTGAAGACAAAGTTGTGAGAAGGTGTACAAATAAAGAACGAAATATAATTGATCGATGCTGTTTGTAGGCATGGCTCCATTTCCTTGGCACAGTGTTCATTGCTTGGCAGCTAGTTTCACCCAGCTCTGTAGCCAAAAAAGAGGTGTATGAAGGACACCACAATCCGATCATTTTGTGCAGCTCCACTAAAATCGAGCGGACCATCCCTGTTTGCAAAGATATCTAGTCAGTGTGATTACAATGATAGTGTAAGTGCATCTAGTGCCCCGTAGTGATTTTGGTGTATTGAAGACTTACAGGTTAAGGGACTGATGCGTTTGAGAGTCTACATAGGTCTATAAGTCTATGAGGAGTTTGATATTTACAGAGAAAGTCGACCCCTAAAAATGAAGTTCTTCGACTGAAGACTTTGGATTTCTGAAGACTTTCTGAAGACTTTGAAAGTGAAGAAATTGGTGTGACCTTGAAGACTTGGTATTCATTCGAGGAACATGAAGCGTGAAGACTTTTGTTTTCGTAGTTTCATTTTCTCTTTCTTGAGTCATAGGAAACACCGTACTGTTAAAGGGGATCAAGGAAATACTAAGGAAAAATTTCCATGTGATGCTCAACTCAAAATCCTACACCTACCAATCCCTTCGAGTGAAGCCATTGGAAATCTCATACAGTTCAGTCATATTCTTCAGTGACAGAGACAAAGTTCTTTTGGTCTCTGAGGAATTTGTTCTGACTGAGGAGTTAGGAATTCGCCAGTATGAATTGCCTACATAGTGAGGAACATGATAGCCCTGAGGTATTTGAGAGTCAAATATTCCGACCGTTGCTATGCTACGCGCCAGCTGTCCCAAAATATCTACCCACCTAACGGTCAGATTAGACAAGGGCATTTATGTTTTATCATGCCGGGCTGCTCCCTAGGCTATAAATAGCCGCCCCCTACAACCACTAGCTGGTTGGCTGCTCCGAGAGAAATTGACACTTGTCATTTGAGAGCAACCCATCCTCCGAGGACTTTGAGCAAAAATCATCAAGTGAGGAAAACCCAAACCCCAAACCTACAAACCCCAAACCTACAAACCCCAAAGTGATTGAGCATCACTGAAGATATTGAGCCCACGTGGATCTGACGCTTGTTTCCTTTGAAGTTTGTGCTTCTTCCAGACGGTTAGGCGTCAAGGTCTAGAGCATCCAAGAGGAATTGTGGATCGCCGAGTGACCGAGTTTGTGAAGGTTCAGAAGTCACCTGAAGACTTACCACGAGTGATTGGGCGAGGTCTGTGTGACCTTAGCTCAAGGAGAATACGATGAGGACTGTGTGTCCGGGACTATGTTTCCTCGAGTTTAAATACTCAGCCGCTCCAACCAGATGTACAACTGAGACAACAGTTGGAACTGGTCTAACAAATCATTGTCTTCACCGAGCTTCCTGGTTCTATTTCCTCAACTCTTTAATTTCCTCATCTCTGTTGTTGTGTGCTTGTTCATATCTGTTTGAAGACTTTGCCTGAAGACTTTCTCAATTTCCTCAGTTCAATTTCTTCAGTCTGTCCGTCTTCATCCTGTGTTATCCTATGTTTATGCTTTCTGTACTCTGTGCTTGTCTTCATTTCATCATGATGACTATGTGTGTGTTCTGCTATGTTTACCTTTGAGTACTTATTCAGCTGCAAGTAGTTCTTCATTTAGGAATTTCCTCACCAGCAAATTCCTCAGTGAAGAATTCATAAAAATCGCCTTTTCACCCCCCCCATCTAGTCGATATAACGCACTTTCAATTGGTATCAGAGCAAGGTACTCCCTTGTTCTGTGTGATTTTGGTTTAACCGCCTGGAGTTTTAGTTATGTCGACCGCAGGTATGATCAAGGTCTCTGCTGGGTGTCCTACCTTCGATGGAACGGATTACCCCTACTGGAAGAATAAGATGCGAATGCATCTTGAGGCAATTGACAACAATCTCTGGTATGTTGTGGAAAATGGTGTTACCTCAGTCACACCTTCCCTGAATGCTACTGATGTGAAGAGATTCAAGCAACTCGATTCTCAAGCGAAGAATATCGTATGTGGCCATCTGAGCAAAGAGCAATATGGTAGAGTGAGTGCTTTGGAAACTGCTAAGCTTATCTGGGATATGCTCTCCAAAGTAAATGAAGGAGTCTCAACTCAACGTGACTCTCATGTTGACGTCCTTCGCAATCTCTTCAACCGCTTCAAAAGACCGACAATGAAAATGTTCAACAAACCTTCGATCGCCTCACTGATATCTCAAATGAGCTTCAAGCGCTTGGCGCCACTGATATCACCGACCATGAGGTGGTGAAGAAATTGCTGAGATCGCTCGATTCTTCATTTGACACTCTGGCAGTGATGATTCAAGAGCATGCTGACTACAAGTCACTTGATCCTGCTGATATTCTCGAGAGGCTAAACACTCATGAGTTCCAGCTTGCTAAGAAGAGAGATCTCTATGGTTCGAGCTATGGCAAACCATGTGCTCTGAAGGCCAAGGCAGTCTTTGAGTCTGAAGAAGAGGACTCTACTAGCAGCCTTGGTGATCCTGAAGAACTGAGCCAGGAGCTAGCACTGCTCGTGAAGAAATTTCAGAAGTTCTCAAGACGTGGTCGCTTTGGAAAATCCTCAAGGAGCAATGATTCCTCATCCAATGACTACAAGAAGAGGCTATGTCACAAATGCAAGAAATCTGGTCATTACATTCAAGATTGTCCTCAGTGGGATTAGGAATTGAAGAAGAAGAAATACAAGGATTACAGTTCTGATGATGCCAAGAAGAAGAAGAAATCTTCAAAGTCTTCATCATCAAAATCCTCGAAGTCTTCATCTCACAAGAAGAGCGGCTCCAAGAAGGCTCGGGCATTCATAGGCAAGGAAATGGATTCTGAGGCTGAATCTGAGGATCATGAGGAAGAGGAGGCATCCGAGGAGTCCGAGTCTGGTGTGGCAAGCCTGGCTCTTGATACCACGTTTGTCAGCAAGTCTATCTTCAACTCTGAAGAAAATGGCAACACCAACAATCCTAATGAAGGCAATGATGACTACGCTCCCACCTATTTCTTCATGTCAAAGGGTGCCAAGGTAACTAAATACCCCTCCTCTGAATCAAGTGAGGATGAATCTGATGAAAACCTTAAGCCGAGCTACTCTAAACTTGCTAAAATTGCTATGAAACAACAAAAGGCTATTGATAAGCTTCAAAAAATGCTAGACAAAAGTGATGATATCTTGGGTGAAGAAATGGATCACACTAAAAACTTAACTGAAAATCTTCAGAGACTTCAGTCTAAGTTTGACAATCTTCAAAGTTATCATAACACTCTCTTATCTGATCACGAGAAGCTTTCTTATGGATTTCTTTAAAGAAAGCAAGATCTTGAGAAGCTAAGAGTGAGTTATGAAGATCTTCAGAAGGAGCGTGATTCATTACTAGCTCAACAAATTAGCGCTACTCAGGAAGAATTTGATCCGCCATGTCTAAAGTGCATTGAATGTGAATCTGCTAACTCATCACCTGAATGTTCAAATGCTTCTAATGTTACAAATTCTTCACCCGTCTCTGCTATCACTAATTCCTCATCTGAGGACATTGCTAGTATCATTGATGATGTAGGGCTGAAGGAATTGTACATGACAGGCATGTACAAAAGCCTCAAAGGGCATCAGACTCTTTGTGATGTGCTCAAAAAGTAGATCCTCAACAGGAACCCTAGGAAAGAGGGTATTTCATTTGAGAGGAAACTCAATGATGATGGAACATATTGGAAGCCTGAGTAGTACCCCAAAACCTCATGGGTTGCTGCAAAGGGACCTCCAGTTGATCCATCAATTTATCTGGCTTTACATGTGAATCTCCTCATTCTTCTGATGAGTCATTTGACTCCAACTATAAACTGTTCAAAAATCAGAATGGTGAAGTATTTGCTAGATATGTTGGCACTAACTGTAGGAACGGTTCCCCTATGAAGAAAATCTGGGTTCCCAAAAGTTATCTTGAAAGTCTTCATGTGAATGTCCTCATGACACCACCAGTGAAGAACAGGAACCCCAGATCCAATTCTTCATATGGACCTAAGTCTTCACATGGATCAAATTCCTCAAAAGGATCAAAATCCTCATATGACCATCATCGTGCTAACCCTTCTGTTTCGCAGGGTAGAGCTAAGGGCTATGAATATGAGCATTATTCTTCAAATCATTATGTTCATAAGTCCTCGAAGAATTTCTCTGCTTATTCATATGCTTACCCTAACCCCTCTTATGTGAAACAAAGCGGACTGGCTTCTATGCCACCTTTCTCATATGCTGCACGCAAAGTGATGAATTCTTTGCCACCCCTTCAGATGTGGGTGGTGAAGAAAAGGAACTAATCTCTTATGCAGGGTCAGGTCTCCAGACGTGCACAAAACGTCTGAAGAATTTGCTGGAGACCTGAAAGTGCCTGAAAGGATGCAGGCTAATCATGATGAAATGAACTTTCATTTCACACGTCCTCATACTCATTTATCTGTGCTATTGCTTGATGAAATTGATCTGATGATATTGATGTCATATTCTTCACTGATGAAGTATATGAGTTTGTAAGTTGCACTAATTCATCTGCAGGATGATCAACCCAAAGCAAATGAGTGGGTCCTCGATAGTGGATGTACGAATCACATGACTGGTGACAAGAATCTCTTGATGGACACTCCTTTATCACCGTCACATCTGAAGCATATCATCTTCGCTGACAAAGGCAAAAGTCAGGTATTGGGTCTAGGTAAGGTTGCGATCTCAAAGGATCGACACATGGACAAAGTCATGCTTGTCGAGTCCTTAGGATACAATCACATGTCTGTCTCAATGCTTTGTGATCTTGATATGGTTGTTGTCTTTGGCAAATTTCGTTGCGTTGTGATCATGGAAGCTGACAATTCCAAAGTCTTCGAAGGCTTTAGGAGAGGAGACTTTTACATTGTTGATTTCTCTACAGGACCACAACCTGCCGTGTGCTTACTTGAAAAAGCTTCAGAAGGCTAGCTATGGCATCGACGACTTGGTCATGCCGGCATGAGGAATTTGCACATGCTTGCGAAGAAAAAGCATGTCATTGGCATTGAGAATGTCAAATTCCTCAAGGATCACTTATGCGGAGCCTGTGAAGCTGGAAAGATGACCAAGGCCAAGCATCCAGCGAAGACTATCATGACCACTACTCGACCATTTGAATTGCTTCACATGGATCTCTTCGGTCCTAATCATTATTCTGCTGTTACAAATGATGCATCTCTATATGGCTTTGTTATCGTTGATGATTATTCTCGTTACACATGGGTGCACATTGTCACTTACAAACATGAGGTGCAGGAAGTCTTCAAACGGTTTTCCTCGAGGGCTTCAACCAACTTTGGTGTGAAGATCAAGCACATCAGAAGTGATAATGGGACCGAGTTCAAGAATTCTGGTCTTGATGGCTATCTTGATGAACTTGGTATTACTCATGAGTTATCTGCTCCTTATACTCCTCAATAGAATGGCGTCGTGGAGCGCAAGAACAGAACCCTCGCTGAAATGGCTCGCACTATGCTTGATGAATACAAAACACCTCATCGGTTCCGGATTGATGCAATTGATACCGCTCGCCACATCATAAACAGAGTATATCTTCACAAATTCTTCAAGAAAACTGCCTATGAACTCCTCAATGACAGTAAACCCAATGTAAGTTACTTCAAAGTCTCCGGTGCTTAATGTTGGATTAGAGATCCACATCACAATTCTAAATTTGCACCGAAAGCACATGAGGGTTTCATGCTTGGTTACGGAAAGGACTCGCACACCTACAGAGTCTTCAACAGCGTTCTTCACAAGGTTGTTGAAACTATAGATGTGCGGTTCGATGAAACTAATGGCTCACAAAGAGAGCACCTACCTTCTGTGATAGATGAACCAGCCCCTGAGGATTCTATAAGTTCAAGGCTACTAAGGATGTCATTCCTACTGAAGAATCTACTGAAGAATTCATTCCAGAACGTGATGAACATCAAGCTGGTGCACCTGAAGAAAATGGTGCTGAAGAAAATGCTCCTGAAGGAAATGCTGATCAAATTCTTCGAAGACAACCCACTCATCCTCGCATTGCTAACAAAGTGCAAGTTGAGAAGATCATCGATGACATTCGAGCACTGGGTCCTCTCACTTGCTCAAAGGCTTCACATTTATATAACTTTTGTGGGCACTTTGCTTTTGTCTCTATCACAGAGCCCACTAAGGTAGATGAAGCATTTCTGGAGCCTGAGTGGATTCAAGCTATGCAAGAAGAATTACATCAGTTCGAGCTCAACAATGTCTGGGAACTGGTCAAAAGTCCAGATCCTCGCAAGCACAACATCATTGGAACAAAATGGATCTACCACAACAAGCAAGATGAAAATGGCCTTGTGGTGAGGAATAAGGCACGACTTGTAGCTCAAGGCTACACACAGGTTGAGGGTATAGATTTCGATGAAACTTTTGCACCTGTTGCTATACTTGAGGCTAATCGCATATTACTTGCTTACGCTAACCATCATAATATCACTTTATATCAAATGGATGTGAAGAGTGCATTCCTCAATGGTAAGCTTGAGCAAGAAGTATATGTTGCTCAACCACCAGGTTTTGAAGATCCAAAGAATCCCGACAAAGTCTTCAGACTCAACAAGGCCCTGTATGGACTCAAGCAAGCCCCTCGGGCGTGGTATGATACTTTGAAGGAATTCCTCATGAAGAAAGGCTTCAAACCCGGTTCACTCGACCCAACTCTTTTCACTAAATCCTATGATGATGAATTGTTTGTGTGCCAAATATATGTTGATGATATTATCTTTGGTTGTACTGACCAACGCTATAGTGATGAATTTGCCTATATGATGAGTGAAGAATATCAAATGTCTATGATGGGAGAATTGAAATTCTTTTTAGGTCTTCAAATTCATCAACAACGCAGTGGCATATTCATATCTCAGGAGAAATACCTCAAAGACGTATTGAGGAAATTCGGCATGCAAGACTGCAAAGGGGTCAAAATTCCAATGCCCACAAATGGCCATCTATGCACTGATGAAAATGGTAAAGACTTCGATCAAAAGGTATACCGCTCCATGATTGGCTCTTTATTGTACCTATGTGCATCTAGGCTAGATATTATGCTTAGTGTTTGCATGTGTGCCCGATTTCAAGCTACACCGATGGAATCACACCATAAGGCTGTGAAGCATATTCTTCGATATCTAGCTCACACACCAACACTTGGATTATGGTATCCCAAGGGCTCTTCATTTGATCTCATTGGATATTCAGACTCTGACTATCACTACAAAAAAAAGACACATCCATGACATTTTGGGCCGAAGGAAAAATTTTCTGTCATACATATGACACTTCTATGACGATAATTGTGACAAAACCCGGTATAATCATAGATGTGGTGGGCTCCTACTTCTATGACAAAAAATCATGATAGAAAATGGGCTTTTCGTCCTGGGCGGGCCGGAGACACACCTGCATGACATTCTTTGGGCCGTCCATGACGGAGAAAACCGTGGTAGAAGCAAGGGGGAGGAAAATTTTGGGGAGTTGCTGGTTATGGTGGGAGGTCGGGGGTGGAGCGATGCGCATTTCTCTCGTACGTACGCGCGTGTGTGCGAGGCGTTGGCTCTAACTGAACCCGAGCGATTGCACTACAGGCTACGCGTTACTGAACCCGAGCGATCGATCGATGGCTGTTAACTGAACCCGATGGAGCGATTCCTTCACTACTGCTGCTAAC
>NC_041393.1:492410956-492416909 GCF_002162155.2 Triticum dicoccoides | reverse complement strand
CGACCGTAGGAGGTCCGTTTCCTCTGTTTTGCGGTACGCCACACCCCTCCCGATCAATAGGACCCCCGTTTCGACCGTAGGAGGTCCGTTTCCTCCATTTTGCGGTATGCCAGGCCCCTCCCGATCAACAGGACCCCCGTTTCTTCCGTAGGTGGTCCGTTTCCTCCGTTTTGCGGTACGCCACACCCCTCCCGATCAACAGGATCCCGTTCTAAACGTAGGAGGTCTGTTTCTTCCATTGTGCGGTACACCAGGCCTCGTTTCCATCACCTGTTCCGTCCAAGCCCTCCCGATGAACACGACCATGCATTCCATTCTGACCCACCCGGTTGGCTCCCACATGTTCCGTTGCCTCCCGATGAACACGAAGCATTCCGTTGCCTCCCCATGAACACGACGCATTCCGTTGCCTCCCCATGAACACGACACATTCCGTTGCCTCCTCATGAACACGACGCATTCCGTTGCCTCCCCATGAACACGAGCCCTCGCCGTACGTATGCACGAGTAGGCGTTCGAGACCCCGCCCGTATGTACACATACATGGCCGTATTTTCTTTCTTGCACCCTGGCCGCTGTACGTACATGTACATGCGACGTGCGTGCCTCTACTATGACACGTGCGCCCTTGTACAACGACCAGTATGTACGTACACGTTCGCGACCAGAATGAAAACGCTACGTATGCTTTGACCAAGTGGGTCCCGACTGTCAGGCACTTCCTTGCGTGCGAAAATGTAGCTAGTGGGTCCCAGCAGTTAGAGGGGCGAATCGTTTTTTTTTCGGATGCACTTCCTTGCGTGCGAAGGTGTAGCTGGTGGGTCCCAGCAGTCAGGGGGGAAACGTTTTTTTCACGAAATACGGTGGCCCATCCGGTGGGTCCCCGCTGTCAGGTGGAGGAATAATTATTTTTCGCATAATAAGGAGGCACTTCCTTGCTGCGGCCGTGGACCCAGCTGTCAGCGTCTCCACATACAGTCCACGTCCGATGGAAATCGTTCCTTGACCATGTTGACCACGCCGCGCCGAGAGCACCAGGGCGATGGACGACGGCGAGGCCTAGGAAGGGGACGACAGGGAGCCGGGGAAGATGCGGCAGTGGAAGCCCGCGCCGAGAAGAGTACGAGGGTTCACTGGTTTGGCTGCGGTGTGAGGCTGCCGTCGCCGCACGGCCTGGCCAGCGGTGGGAATAGTAGGGGGCGGTGAGGCCTCCGCGGCAGCACATCCGGCCACGGGAGGCAGGAGCATGCGGAACGACCGGCGCTGCTTTGTGCGGCTGGAGCAAGAAGACCAGAGGTTGAAGAAGCACTATGACCATTGGATGGACATCGTACGGTCACTGGAGCTAGAATCGTTTATATTGATTAAGTTGACAAAGCCCTCCGTCCCCGTCAACTTAGTACGCCCACAAGTCAGCCTCCCACCAAGGTGGGTCCCAGCTAGCTGGGGGGTATTCATTTTTTTGTGCATAATAGGGAGGCACTTCCGGTGGGTCCGAGCTGACAGCAGGGGGAACGTTTTTTTCGCGAAATACGGTGGCCCGGCGGGTGGGTCCCAGCAGTCAGGGGCAAATGTTTTTTTCGCGAAATACTGGTGGCCTGTCCGATGGGTCCCGGCTGTCAGGTGGAGGAATAATTATTTTCCGCGTAATAAGGAGGCACTTCCTTGCGGCTGCCGTGGACCCAGCTGTCAGCCTCTCCACGTACAGTATTCTTCCGATGGAATTCGGTCATTGACCACATTGACCAGGCCGCGCCGAGAGCACCACGACGGTGGACGACGGCGAGGCCTAGGAAGGGGACGACACAGAGCCGGGGAAGACACGGCAGTGGATGCCCACGCGGAGAGGAGTACGAGGGTTCACTGGTTTGGCTGCGCTGCTGTCACCGCAGAATAACAGGGGATGTGGGTGAGTGGAGTGGAGGGATGGCCTGGCCAGCGGTGGGAGTAGTATGGGGGCGGTGAGGCCTCCGCGGCAGCACAGCCGGCCACGGGAGGCAGGAGCAGGCAGCACGACCGGCGCTGCTTTGGGCGGCTGGAGCAAGAAGACCAGAGGTTGAAGAAGCACTATGGGCGTTGGATGGACATCGTACAGTCAGTCGAGCTAGAATCGTGCATATTGACTAAGTTGACAAAGCCTCTCGTCCCCATCAACTTAGTAGGCCCACTATACTGGGTCCCAGCTAGCAGGGGGAGTATTTTTTTTGGGCGTAATAAGGAGGCACTTCCTTGCGTGCGAAGATATAGCTGGTGGGTCCGAGCTGTCAGCGGCGGTAACGTTTTTTCATGAAATACAGAGGCCCTTTCGGTGGGTCCCAGATGTCAGGTGGAGGAATCATTATTTTGCGTGTAATAAGGAGGCATTTCCTTGCGTGCGGCCGTGGACCCAGCTGTTAGCCTCTCCACGTACAATCCACTTCCGATGGATGTCGTTCATTGACCACGTTGAATAGGCCGCACCGAGAGCACTAGGGCAGTGGACGACGGCGAGGCCTAGGAAGGGAACGACACGGAGCCAGGGAATACTCGGCAGTTATTTCCCATGCGGAGGAGTACGGGGGTTTACTGGTTCGTCTGCCGTCGCCAAAGAATAACAACATGTGTGGGACTGAGGGTGAGTAGAGGGATAGCTAGGCCAGCGATGGGAGTATGGTGGGGCGGTGAGGCCTGCGCGGCAGCACAACCGTCCGCGGGGAGGAGGGAGCAGGCAGTCCCGCCGGCGCTTGTTTGAGCGGCCAGAGCAGGAAGAGCAGAGATTGAAGAAGCACGACGGCCGTTGGATGGACATCCAACAGTATACACGCCATCTGTGGAAAGCCTCAAATCTGTGGAAAACAGCATACAACCCATCTACCATTATTTCAAATAGTTTACATCCCATTTGCTAATTCTAACGGGTTTTTTGGAGCCCATATTCTTTTTGTTAGCATTACAACCCATATTGTGGCCACGGTTAAAAAATTATACGAAATTTTGCATATGTCGGTGCGGTCTGAACTATTTTTAATCCCGAAATTTTGAGTCACATTCAGACTGATTTTAAAAATAAATGTATATCAATATAAAATCCAATAAATTGTCCACGCATAAAAATCAATGCAATTTAAAATCTCGAAATGAAAAAAAGATATTTGAAACTAATTGCCGGTTTGATGTGTTTTAAAAATGTACAACCCATTTCTCATTACTGATAGGCCATTTTCTCGGCCAGCCGAATGAAGCTCTCCTCGTCTAGCCCAACAGGCCTGATAAAGTGACTTACTTGACAAATCACAAAAAAACTGGGCTAGCCATTTTCAAAAAGAAAAAAAAAACTACTGCGCTGGTCTATGGTAAACATAAAAGAAAAGGCTGTCTAGACAGGCCAGAGTGTCCCGCACAGCCCAGTTGACACCCTGCTTCCGTCTCAAAAAAATTTAGATAAATGCCACTCCAATTATGGCGATTCATAAAAATGCCACTGCAATTTCCATACTTTGAAAAATGCCACTGCAATTTTGCAAACTTTGAAAAACGCCACTGCAGTTTGCAAACTTTGAAAAACGCCACTCCAGACTTCAAAAAATGCCACTAGAAATGGCATGAAATGGCATTTTTCAAAGTTTGGAAATTGCGGTGGCATTTCTCGGAGGCATTTATCAAATTAACCCAAAACAAAAATAACTAGGCGAGCTGCTGGGTCCCTGGTGTCAGCCGCTCATTGTGTAATTCTCTCGTTTATTGACTACATTGACAATGGCATGGGATCCAGATGTCAGAAATCCACTAGGAGGAGCCATTTTTTTATTGGCTTGAAATAAGGAGGCACTTGCTTGTGTACTGCCATGACCTTGGCGGGTCCCTGCTGTCATCCTCTCCACGTACAATCATCTCCTGATTGTGTACGCGTCAACTTGCTAGGCCCACAAGTCAGCCTCTAAACCCGTGGAGGACAAATACAACCCATTTAAGAAAATAACAGCCCATTCCATACGTTCAAATGGAAAGTTCAACATTCAAAGCAAAGTAACAGGTCTGATCCACATATAGAGTACTGAACTTCCATGTTGACAACCATCATAGCCAAGTTAACTATCTACTCCCACTAGACAAGTAGTAACTTACTCTTAGCTAACTAGACGATGCCGGCGGTACATGCTAAACGCCGGCACCGGCATCCTACGCCTTGCCTCGGACTTGCCAGAGGTGCGATAGGGCGCGTTGCTTGCGCGCGTTGGCCCTTTCCATGCCGGTGTAGTCCACCGAAGCTTCGGCTTCCAAGCGGGAAACCCACTTGACGAGCTGGTAGTAAAAATCGGCGTCGCGAACGCGTGCGTGCCCGACAGCCTCCAGGGCTATTTGCCGGGCACCGGCCTCCATGTAGTCGGCCAAGTTGCGGGCGCTCTGCTCGCGACTCAGAGCGTCGGTGCACTGCTGCTCCATGTCCCGCTGGCGGTGCAAATCGGCGATACGCTGCTCCTCCGCCAGGCGGTCACGCTCCAACAACTCATGCTCCTCCGCCATGCGGTCGCGCTCCAACAACTCCTCGATCTGCGCATTGCCATCTAAAGACAGATAGAATGCCTCCTCCCTCCGTCTGCCTTCCGGTGAAAAACTGAACACTAGTTCCGGCGGTGACCGCCTCTGGTGTCGCCTACCGCGGACGAGAGGGGGCATGGCGGACGTGGCGAGTGACGTCGGGCTGGTGGGGGTTTATGAGGATATGGCGAGTTGGGTCACGGTGGCACTGGAGAAGGCCGGGAAATAGTACTTATAGGGGAAAGGTAGCGCAACGGTCGTCGGAATTCAATGCATAATGGCTTAGCGCGCCAGCTTGCCGTGGAAAACTAGGGAAACTGAAATTATGACTATGTCGTCCCATCCCGTCTGGGTCGCCCGCCGGCATGGCGGTCAAACGAGTGCACTCGAATCATCTTCCTCCTTGTCAATAATGATTTCACGGATTTAAAAAGCCCGCATCAATTAAAGCATATCTTTTTTCGCATCAGTTAGATGTCTTAATTATGGCCGGCTGCATGCAGGCACTCAGAATCACTCACATGCAATACGCGAAGCAGCATGCAACGAGTCGCAGCCGAGGGCACGCATGCAACCACTTAAATCACTGGAATTAATTAGGCATAAACTTCTGCATGCCGTTAATTATTGCCATGCCTTGGTCTTGCTGCTTTGCTCACGGGACTAATAAACCCGGATGGAGGGAGTACCTTGGTGTGACGCCCGGATAATTAGGCTACAGTAATCCTGCGTTAACGATGCCACGTCACCTCGGTTACTGGTGCTAACCTCGTGTTAGTTCGAAACCGATTTGAATTCAAATTTGAATTGAAGTCAGACGATAAAAGTTTTCGAACATAAAAACTAAAATGTGCTAAATGTGACCAATAAATCCTTAGTAATAATGGTGGAGAACCCACATTTTTATAAAATAATTAAAGACACTAAAATAATAAAAACAGTGGCTAAATAACATTTTAATTGCTCTTTAAATTATAAGAATATTAAGTTAAGTTATTTTGAGTCAAAACCAGGTTGGGTAGTGGCCTATATTTGTTAATACTAATTTAGGTACAACTAAAGTATTTTATAAAACTAAGGAATTTAAAACATAAAGTTAAATCAGAAAAGAAAAGAAATAAAAGAAAAGACAAAATAAAATAAAAAGGAGACAAGGACTCCCCTGGACCCCCTTGGCCCAACTGGGCCATGGCCCAGCCAGGCCGGCCCACGCCTCTGGCCTACATAGGCCTCCCCCACTCCCCCGAAACCCTAATTCCCTCCCCCACTCGCTCCCACTACCCCCGTTTCCCCCGATCCAGTTCTAGATCGGGATCGATCCCCATCGATCCTCGCTAGAGGCAACCGCACCCCCCGACCCCGCCGACGCCCATGCCGAGCGCCGCCCCGCCGCACCTCGCCGGCGCCCCGATGCCCGCTGTCGTCGCCGGACCTC
>NC_041393.1:492402152-492410286 GCF_002162155.2 Triticum dicoccoides | reverse complement strand
CTACGCCCGCCGCGGCTCCCGCCCCGCTCCGGCCGGCCGGCCTAGCCACTGGCGGACCACCCATGTTGCTGCGCCGGGTCATGGGTTCCGCCCGCTAACGGGCGCCCCGCAGCCCCCGCGCGCCCATGCGCCCGCTAACCCGCATCAGCCCCTCTGGGCCAATGACAAACGGGGCCCGCGCCCCAGAACAAAAAAAAGGATAATAATAAATATAATTAAATACTAAATAATCAATTAATTAAGTAAATAATTAACTTAATTAATTCTGTTAAACTAATTAATTAAATTAGTTAACCTAATTAAATGTAGTTAATAAACCTAATCATTTTAGTTAGACTAACTAACCTGATTAGTTAGTCTTAGACAATGTCAACCGGGACCCACTGGTCAGGTTGACCAGTCAACCATTGTTGACTGCTGATGTCAGCATGACATCATGCTGACGTCGTAAATCTATTTTCGAATTAAATTAAATAATTAATTAAATTCCAGAAATTAATAAAATCTTTAGAAAATCATATCTTTTAAACCGTAACTCGGATTAAATTATTTTCAACATGAAAGTTGCTCAGAACGACGAGACGAATCCGGATACGCAACCCGTTCGTCCGCCACACAACCCTAGCATAGCAAACACGCAACTTTCCCCCTCCGGTTCATTTGTCCGTAAACGCGAAACTCCGGGAATACTTTCCCGGATGTTTCCCCCCTTCGTCGGTATCACTTACTACCGCGTTAGGGCACACCAAACATCGTGTATTGTCTTGTTACGCTTTGTGATGCTTTGATTGTTCTGTTATTTATTGTGTTCTCTCTCCGTTACTTCTTTCCGATAGACCCTGAGACTGTCGGCGACCCCCAGTTCGACTACGATGCTGCTGACTCGTCCTTCTTGCCAGAGCAACCAGGCAAGCCCCCCCTTTGATCACCAGATATCGCCTATTCTCCTCTATACTGCTTGCATTAGAGTAGTGTAGCATGTTACTGCTTTCGTTAATCCTATCCTGATGCATAGCCTGACATTGTCGCTACATCTGTTGATACCTTACCTGCAATCCTAAATGCTTAGTATAGGATGCTAGTTTATCATCATTGGCCCTACATTCTTGTCAGTCTGCCTTGCTATACTATTGGGCCGTGATCACTTGGGAGGTGATCACGGGTATATACTATACATATATACATACTATACAGATGGTGACTAAAGTCGGGTCAGCTCATTGAGTACCCGCAAGTGATTCTGACGAGGGGGCTGAAAGGACAGGTGGCTCCATCCCGGTAGAGGTGGGCCTGGGTTCCCGACGGCCCTCGACTGTTACTTTGTGGCGGAGCGACAGGGCAGGTTGAGACCACCTAGGAGACAGGTGGGCCTGGCCCTGTTCGGCGTTCGCGGATACTTAACACGCTTAACGAGATCTTGGTATTTGATCTGAGTCGGCTACGAGCCTATATGCACTAACCATCTACGTGGGAGTAGTTATGGGTATCCCGACGTCGTGGTATCAGCCGAAGCACTTCAGACGTCAGCGACGGAGCGGCGCGCGCCGGATTGGAACGTAAGCCTGCTCTTGTATTAAGGGGGCTAGTTCTGCTTCCGGCCGCCCTCGCAACGTGCAGGTGTGCTATGGGCGATGGGCCCAGACCCCTGTGCGCTTAGGTTTAGACCGGCGTGCTGGCCTCTCTGTTTTGCCTAGGTGGGGCTGCGACGTGTTGATCTTCCGAGGCCGGGCATGACCCAGGAAAGTGTGTCCGGCCAAAGGGGATCAAGCGTGTTGGGCTATGTGGTGCACCCCTGCAGGGAAGTTAATCTATTCGAATAGCCGTGATCTTCGGTAACAGGACGACTTGGAGTTGTACCTTGACCTTATGACAACTAGAACCGGATACTTGATAAAACACACCCTTCCAAGTGCCAGATACAACCGGTGGTCGCTCTACCTCAGGGATATGAGGAGGGGATCGCCGGGTAGGATTATGCTATGCGATGCTACCCGGAGATGCTACTTGGAGATGCTACCTGGAGATGCTACTTGGAGGACCTCAACCTACCCTCTTCTACCTGTTGCAGGACGAAGGTGACCAGAAGCGTAGTCTTCGATAAGACTAGCTATCCCCCTCTTATTCTGGCATTCTGCAGTTCAGTCCATTGATATGGCCCTTTACACATATACCCATGCATATGTAGTGTAGTTCCTTGCTTGCGAGTACTTTGGATGAGTACTCACGGTTGCTTTCTTCCCCCTTTTCCCCCTTTCCTTTCTTTCTGGTTATCGCAACCAGATGCTGGAGCCCTGGAGCCAGACGCCACCGTCAGAACGATGACTACTACCCCGGAGGTGCCTACTACTACGTGCAGCCCGCTGACGACGACCAGGAGTAGTTAGGAGGATCCCAGGCAGGAGGCCTGCGCCTATTTCGATCTATATCCCAGTTTGTGCTAGCCTTCTTAAGGCAAACTTGTTTAACTTATGTCTGTACTCAGATATTGTTGCTTCCGCTGACTCGTCTATGATCAAGCACTTGTATTCGAGCCCTCGAGGCCCCTGGCTTGTATTATGATGCTTGTATGACTTATTTTATTTGTAGAGTTGTGTTGTGATATCTTCCCGTGAGTCCCTGATCTTGATCGTACACATTTGCGTGCATGATTAGTGTACGATTGAATCGGGGGCGTCACAAGTTGGTATCAGAGCCGACTGCCTGTAGGAATCCCCCTTCCACACTCCTTGGCCGAAGTCGAGTCTAGACATTGCCAAACTTTTACTAACTTGGCTGTGTGCCTTACGGGCCCACGTCGCCATCGGGTGGTAGTAGGATCTTTTACTCCTCGACCTTTACTCTGGGACTCTGAACTCTCTTCTACTCGGGTTAAACGATTTCTACTAAAATCTGACTTTAGGTTCTCGAAAATACTTTCTCCCGGAGAGCCCCTTATTAATGATGATCGTCTGCGGCACGTGAAGACCCTGAAGATACTCTTCGCTGTTAACCCGAGAACTTATGTTCATCGCATTTGCAATTCCCCTTCAACCGTCAACCCTTATGGATAACTACTTGCAGTTGTTATTCTTACATTCATCCCCAGTTGGTCTTGTTATTACCAGATACCTCGAAACACTCGTCGTTGTCTCGATAATCCTTTGAGCTTATCGCCTTGCTGTTCCTTGTCACCTGAATACCCCTATGGATAATTCTCGCACTTATCGAGTATCCGCTCATCCCCCAGTTGTTCATGTGTTTCACAATGGTCTTCGAAATACTATTTGATCCTCCAAAAATCCTTAATAGCTTATTGCTCTGTAATACTTGTCTGCTTGCATTATGGATGCTTTCCATATGTCTGGCAATATTTGTTAGTATCCTTAGGCATCGTCATTTTGATCCTTTTTGATTCAACATGAGTGCGAATGCACGCAATCATCAATTGATCGTTTTAAATTATCTTTCCGGCTCAGACGTCATTTTAAACATGAGCTGGTTCTCAACCAATCCAAATGCCGTCGATAGTACCCCTAAGGATATTCAACTTATCCAACCCTGATCAGAACATTGCTTCTGTTCCCTTAATTTGGAAATCATAATTCCTTTTAATTTGAGCTCTGGATTAGTCAGTTGTTTCTATAATCCAATGCCCTTGCATTGTTACTTCCTCTGATTGTGTGCCGATGCTCACATCAGCTCTGTTATGGACCGACAGATCCTTTAATGGATTTTATCCGACATTGTCCTTCATATTCAATAACCTTATGAGCCTTCCCTTGGATACATAATGCCTTTGGTAAATTGTATCATCTACTTTCTCAACCTTGCTCTACTTTCGAGCTTGTGATATTTACTATTGAAGCTTGTGGTATATGTTTCCACGATACCCTGACGGGTTGAACGCATGCCTTCCTTAATATGTGTGAACTCGAAAGTTTTCACGAGTCATACTCATCTGGTATTACACCAGGTAACACTTTCAACACTAATGCCTTTATCAAAGCGAGAAGTGAATGGGAGGTTATACATTGAAGAAGTGGGAGTCGACCTTGAACCTTGCGTTCATGCCCATGGACACGATGTATATCCTATCATGGAAGCTTCTTGTAATAATAACTATTTCCTTGATAACTAACATATGGTATCTGTGAATTGATCCCTTGCAACCGTGGGTCCGACCATGATTGTTCTTCTTTGATTCCATTTCTCGGACAAGTTAAAACAATTGTCTTCTATGGATCAATACACCCGTCCAATCTTTACTTTGATCTTGTGTCGAGTATTACCCCCTGTTATCTCAAGATTATCATGGAACTGCATAACTTCTTATGAGTTCTTCATCAAGTGCTACCTTCCCACTGATTCCAATTTTTCACGGGCTCTGAGTTATTATACACTCAAAGACACCGATAACTGAATCTAGTTCGCATTGCGATTCAGCAAGTATTTGAACCCATCACTGCTTACAAATTTATTAATCCTTCAAAGTCATTCCTAGCCTGATCAGCTATATCATTATCGAGCTAATTTTAATTGTGCTACCCGGTCCTTCTTCCCGGAGCACAATTTTTGACGATGAACTAACCTTACGTCGATCATCATCGTCATATCATTTCGCCTTAAACAACAAGCTTGGTTTCGAGTTTGTGTCGTACCCTTGGTTCCAATAACCTTTCACTTTATCATTACTTTGACTTGATGTCGTCGCCGATCGATTACATCTTCATGAACTCTCGCGACAAATGTGTCGTGAATATCATCAACATTCTGAGCTCTTCCAAGAGATCTATTGAAATCATGATGAGAAATACCATCCTTGCCCTCGATGATTGGTGTTATCAGCGACCACTTTATTGCCTTTCGTTCAACACAAACTTGTTTGTGTTTTGTATTATACCTTGACTTCCTTGCTACCCAGCATTGTTCTTCTTTACCTTGGAGAATTACCGCCTTTTATGTCAAGAATGTCGTGGGAATTTCACCACCTCTTAAGAATTCTTGGTATAGTGATACTTCTCACCATCACCATTCTTTCCTGGTCCTCGCGTTGATCCCAACCGGGGTACCAACAAGTGAACGGTGCTATTTGGATTCTGCCTTTCTAGCAACCCTATTGCTTTGAAGTTAATGGTCGGCCGTTCATTCTTAGTCTATTGATTATTGAATCACCATTCCGACATTTGTCGTGCAACCCAACCCATATTTCGGGCGCACCTTTCAACCAATGTTTAATTATGTATGTTTTCCTCGAGCATACCTCACTATATGATTTGATCTGAAAAGGGTTATCTCCTTGTTCAGATAATCGTGGAAATCCATCTTTTGAGATCTCAATGGAATGTCGCTGAGTCCATCAGCCACCTCCTCATTCTCTCCTTGATTTAATGATGAACTCTTGTTTCGGAACTCGCTTCCATAGTTCATTTCCCGAGAATCTTCCAATGTCATTTCGTCTATTTGTGTTGCACCTTTTCTTCTCGGACATCCTGAGTCTGAGGTATCATGACCCCAACCAGATCTGAAACTCGGTCAGATATGATGGTTGGAACATATTTCCAAGAGTTATAATATTGGTCTTTATATGACCTGGTAAGGTGATGTCATGCCTAGCACACCTGGCCGGAGGACCTAGTGTTATAGTTTCCTTTGTAACAAGGTTAATCATTTTTCCATGAGGAAACTGAATGCCTGTTTAATGAGTTTATCCTGATGGATCCTTTGTGTATCCAAAATCCGATTTTTGCTTGAAGACCATGTCAATGCTATCTCGAAGCATGTCTGTGGTACTCCGATTTTCAACAAGAACATTTAAAGCCCAATGCTAAATGCTTCTTGATTAATTATCCAAACACCGTTGTATGGGTAATGTCGTAAAAATTTCTCTTCCCTTTCCTAAAGGGGTTTTCTATGTTATATCCCGTCATGAATATCATGCGTTGCTTATCATTGGGAAGGATATACCCCTGAGATATCTGATAATCATATTTTCCTTTCCATTATTTGGTTTAACCTTTCTGGTGATCATTATGGTCTAAGCAGTATTAATTTCCTGCTTATGTAAACCCCTCGTGTACAATTGTGCCAGTAAGACCCTGTTACTTTTGTTGATGACATTCCGGTAACCACCGATGGACGAGAACTTTGCCTATTGGTCCGCCTCGTTGCAACGAGCAGGAAAATGGTTCTCTTCGTCCCTCGCCCTAGGTACCAACGTTGTTGCCGACATAACTGACATGGTACTCTCTGACATGCCTCGCAATCATGACCGTGCAAGATGTCACTGCTCAAAAAAAACACATGGTGGGCCCATAACCCACAGTTCCACAGGATCGAAACCTGACTCTCCTGTACACCCCCTGTTCTCAAGGTTGTTCCTCGCACGTGACCTTGTATGTAATTCACGAGCCACCTTCCTAGTGCTCTATTCTCGTATAAGGCGCAAAACTTACTCTCGCTGCTCTGAATCCCTTCTCGCTCTGGTTCAGACTTTGAGCAGCTATCTATCCGCTTGGACCCTCTCATTGTACCTTCGTACCTTACTCTCGATGTATTTTATTTGTTCAAAACGAGAGATAATCTTATGCTCATTCATGGGATAACCCCAGAATGATTCCCTCATAAGCATTCTGTTGTAGCCGAGCTGCCCCTTACCTATTTGTAAGTACGTTGGAGTTCCCCAAAAAGAAAAAGAGGACGACTTCATCATGATGACCTAAAGCCGAGCTCTGAAGACATCAACGTTATGGATCGACCTCCTTGAGAAGAGCAACAAAGTCCGAGAAGACTCGTTAGAATTTCGAAACCAAATCTGTTCCCCTTACTCCCCCTCTTAAATCTCGGGACGAGATTTCTTGTAGCGGAGGAGAATTGTGACGCCCGGATAATTAGGCTACAGTAATCCTGCGTTAACGATGCCACGTCACCTCGGTTACTGGTGCTAACCTCGTGTTAGTTCGAAACCGATTTGAATTCAAATTTGAATTGAAGTCAGACGATAAAAGTTTTCGAACATAAAAACTAAAATGTGCTAAATGTGACCAATAAATCCTTAGTAATAATGGTGGAGAACCCACATTTTTATAAAATAATTAAAGACACTAAAATAATAAAAACAGTGGCTAAATAACATTTTAATTGCTCTTTAAATTATAAGAATATTAAGTTAAGTTATTTTGAGTCAAAACCAGGTTGGGTAGTGGCCTATATTTGTTAATACTAATTTAGGTACAACTAAGGTATTTTATAAAACTAAGGAATTTAAAACATAAAGTTAAATCAGAAAAGAAAAGAAATAAAAGAAAAGACAAAATAAAATAAAAAGGAGACAAGGACTCCCCTGGACCCCCTTGGCCCAACTGGGCCATGGCCCAGCCAGGCCGGCCCACGCCTCTGGCCTACATAGGCCTCCCCCACTCCCCCGAAACCCTAATTCCCTCCCCCACTCGCTCCCACTACCCCCGTTTCCCCCGATCCAGTTCTAGATCGGGATCGATCCCCATCGATCCTCGCTAGAGGCAACCGCACCCCCCGACCCCGCCGACGCCCATGCCGAGCGCCGCCCCGCCGCACCTCGCCGGCGCCCCGATGCCCGCTGTCGTCGCCGGACCTCCTGCGCCTCTCCCTCACGGGATCGACCGCGCCGCTTGAGCCCCCCTGCGAACCATCGCCGGACGCCATCGCCGCGGTCCTCTTCGTCACCGGCGCTCCCCATCCCCCTCGCCGATGCCGCCTCGTCGGACCTCCCCGACTCTTCCTCGCGCCCGCTGTCATTGCCCTACGGCCCCAGTGAGCCCCGCCTCTCTTTCCCCTGCTCACCGCGCACTTACATCGCTCGCGCCCGTGGTCACTGCGTCCGCGGCTGTGCTCCGGCCGACGCCCGCTGCTGCGGACTCGCTGGGCCGCACGCTCGCCGCCGCCCCCGTTGCTCCCGTTGTCGACCCGCGCGCCTCGGCGCTCACTCGCCAGCGCCTCTGGCCGCGCCCGGCTACGCCCGCCGCGGCTCCCGCCCCGCTCCGGCCGGCCGGCCTAGCCACTGGCGGACCACCCATGTTGCTGCGCCGGGTCATGGGTTCCGCCCGCTAACGGGCGCCCCGCAGCCCCGCAGCCCCCGCGCGCCCATGCGCCCGCTAACCCGCATCAGCCCCTCTGGGCC
>NC_041393.1:492370035-492401879 GCF_002162155.2 Triticum dicoccoides | reverse complement strand
GCGCCCGGCTACGCCCGCCGCGGCTCCCGCCCCGCTCCGGCCGGCCGGCCTAGCCACTGGCGGACCACCCATGTTGCTGCGCCGGGTCATGGGTTCCGCCCGCTAACGGGCGCCCCGCAGCCCCCGCGCGCCCATGCGCCCGCTAACCCGCATCAGCCCCTCTGAGCCAATGACAAACGGGGCCCGCGCCCCAGAACAAAAAAAGGATAATAATAAATATAATTAAATACTAAATAATCAATTAATTAAGTAAATAATTAACTTAATTAATTCTGTTAAACTAATTAATTAAATTAGTTAACCTAATTAAATGTAGTTAATAAACCTAATCATTTTAGTTAGACTAACTAACCTGATTAGTTAGTCTTAGACAATGTCAACCGGGACCCACTGGTCAGGTTGACCAGTCAACCATTGTTGACTGCTGATGTCAGCATGACATCATGCTGACGTCGTAAATCTATTTTCGAATTAAATTAAATAATTAATTAAATTCCAGAAATTAATAAAATCTTTAGAAAATCATATCTTTTAAACCGTAACTCGGATTAAATTATTTTCAACATGAAAGTTGCTCAGAACGATGAGACGAATCCAGATACGCAACCCGTTCGTCCGCCACACAACCCTAGCATAGCAAACACGCAACTTTCCCCCTCCGGTTCATCTGTCCGTAAACGCGAAACTCCAGGAATACTTTCCCGGATGTTTCCCCCCTTCGTCGGTATCACTTACTACCGCGTTAGGGCACACCAAACATCGTGTATTGTCTTGTTACGCTTTGTGATGCTTTGATTGTTCTGTTATTTATTGTGTTCTCTCTCCGTTACTTCTTTCCGATAGACCCTGAGACTGTCGGTGACCCCCAGTTCGACTACGATGCTGCTGACTCGTCCTTCTTGCCAGAGCAACCAGGCAAGCCCCCCCTTTGATCACCAGATATCGCCTATTCTCCTCTATACTGCTTGCATTAGAGTAGTGTAGCATGTTACTGCTTTCGTTAATCCTATCCTGATGCATAGCCTGACATTGTCGCTACATCTGTTGATACCTTACCTGCAATCCTAAATGCTTAGTATAGGATGCTAGTTTATCATCATTGGCCCTACATTCTTGTCAGTCTGCCTTGCTATACTATTGGGCCGTGATCACTTGGGAGGTGATCACGGGTATATACTATACATATATACATACTATACAGATGGTGACTAAAGTCGGGTCAGCTCATTGAGTACCCGCAAGTGATTCTGACGAGGGGGCTGAAAGGACAGGTGGCTCCATCCCGGTAGAGGTGGGCCTGGGTTCCCGACGGCCCTCGACTGTTACTTTGTGGCGGAGCGACAGGGCAGGTTGAGACCACCTAGGAGACAGGTGGGCCTGGCCCTGTTCGGCGTTCGCGGATACTTAACACGCTTAACGAGATCTTGGTATTTGATCTGAGTCGGCTACGAGCCTATATGCACTAACCATCTACGTGGGAGTAGTTATGGGTATCCCGACGTCGTGGTATCAGCCGAAGCACTTCAGACGTCAGCGACGGAGCGGCGCGCGCCGGATTGGAACGTAAGCCTGCTCTTGTATTAAGGGGGCTAGTTCTGCTTCCGGCCGCCCTCACAACGTGCAGGTGTGCTATGGGCGATGGGCCCAGACCCCTGTGCGCTTAGGTTTAGACCGGCGTGCTGGCCTCTCTGTTTTGCCTAGGTGGGGCTGCGACGTGTTGATCTTCCGAGGCCGGGCATGACCCAGGAAAGTGTGTCCGGCCAAAGGGGATCAAGCGTGTTGGGCTATGTGGTGCACCCCTGCAGGGAAGTTAATCTATTCGAATAGTCGTGATCTTCGGTAACATGACGACTTGGAGTTGTACCTTGACCTTATGACAACTAGAACCGGATACTTGATAAAACACACCCTTCCAAGTGCCAGATACAACCGGTGGTCGCTCTACCTCAGGTATATGAGGAGGGGATCGCCGGGTAGGATTATGCTATGCGATGCTACCCGGAGATGCTACTTGGAGATGCTACCTGGAGATGCTACTTGGAGGACCTCAACCTACCCTCTTCTACCTGTTGCAGGACGAAGGTGACCAGAAGCGTAGTCTTCGATAAGACTAGCTATCCCCCTCTTATTCTGGCATTCTGCAGTTCAGTCCACTGATATGGCCCTTTACACATATACCCATGCATATGTAGTGTAGTTCCTTGCTTGCGAGTACTTTGGATGAGTACTCACGGTTGCTTTCTTCCCCCTTTTCCCCCTTTCCTTTCTTTCTGGTTGTCGCAACCAGATGCTGGAGCCCTGGAGCCAGACGCCACCGTCAGAACGACGACTACTACCCCGGAGGTGCCTACTACTACGTGCAGCCCGCTGACGACGACCAGGAGTAGTTAGGAGGATCCCAGGCAGGAGGCCTGCGCCTCTTTCGATCTATATCCCAGTTTGTGCTAGCCTTCTTAAGGCAAACTTGTTTAACTTATGTCTGTACTCAGATATTGTTGCTTCCGCTGACTCGTCTATGATCGAGCACTTGTATTCGAGCCCTCGAGGCCCCTGGCTTGTATTATGATGCTTGTATGACTTATTTTATTTGTAGAGTTGTGTTGTGATATCTTCCCGTGAGTCCCTGATCTTGATCGTACACATTTGCGTGCATGATTAGTGTACGATTGAATCGGGGGCGTCACACTTGGTTGCTGAGAGGTTTGAATTAAGCCCTGCAAACCAGAAAGGAGGTACTAGTACGTGCGTGATCCGCTATTTATTCGTGTAGGATCGAGTAGGTCGTTTCTTGAATTGAGCCCTACAAACCGGAAAAGAGGTAGTACGTGCGTGATACGCTATTTATCCGTGTAGGATCGATAGTGTAGCTTGTCAATTTCTTCAGAGGTAGGCATTTTTATCCGTGTAGGATCGATAGTGTAGCTTGTCAGTTTCTTCAGAGGTAGGCATTTTTATTCAAAAAACTGCCACTTCGCATCTTGCATCGCAAATAAAACTGCCAGGAGCGCATTTGTAGGCTAGCTAGTGATCGATCAGTAACTTGTAAACACTGAGCGAACAGAAATAAGTAACTATTAATGCATCTCAATGATTCACAGATCATATACAAATATGTAGCTCCAAAACCAAAGATCAGCCACTTTGGATCTTGCGTTGCAACTAAAACTAACTAGTACGATTCGCATACATAAGATCAACATGTTAATGCATCTCAATGATTCACAAATCATATACAAATATGTAGCTCCAAAAGCAAAGATCTAGAAAAAACATTTGTTCTTCCTACTAACATGGATGCTTCTCTTGGCCAACATTCAGTACAGACTGAAAGACAAATTTGTTTGTGAAGTCTACAATTCCTCTTGCAAACATAAGTGGTTTCACCAACAGCTGGAACCATGAGAATGAACCACACATGATGGAGGAACATCCACTGCAATATGATTTGGTCTTCTCTCGATCACACCGCGAGACTATTTTCGGAATACAAACTTTAACTTAGGGAAAATGATGCCCATTGTATAATCAGACCAAAGCAATGAAGCACCAAGTGTTGGCCAGTAAATAGCACAGTACTACTTTTATGCAGTCCATGAAGTGACTATCCAATCTTTGTGTCTATTTTCAAATGGCACTGCATGTAGTGACTATACTATTCTCTTGTGCAGTTCAACCAAAATTGCGGACACTTTGTTTGTTTGCCAAATAGCAACGGGCAGACATATCTGTCTGCACAAATATCAAGCAGCTAGTAAACATATACCACACCATGTTCGCAGTGATGGAAGTGGTGAAATCGATACAACCAAAATTGAGCATCCAATCATTGAATCCTGTCCTGCACCTCCAATGTAGGTCCACCCTGCCAATAAATTCACATGCAAACCACTAGTATTACTATCTAATGATAGTACAAAAAGAGTAGCAAGATAGTAGCAAACCATGTACCTTCGTAATGAACAGCTCATAGTGCCACCAATTGGATATAAAGGTTTGGAAAAAAACATGCTCCTAATGTTGAACCAGTTGGACTTTTTGTGCAGCTCCACTAAAATCAAGCATCCCTGTTTGCATAGATATTGAAAGTGTGATTACTATAAAAGTGGCACTAGTTGAAGCATAGACTCGGAAATATAAGCATTCCAATTTCTTAATGGGAAAAGGTAGCAAGACTGTTTCTAACCACCTGTTTGAAGGAATAAATAAAGCAACAACGGCTGATGTCAGGAAGGCATACATAGTTTTTTTTCTGAAAAACTGAGCCATTCCTAACCTTTCCTCTTCTTTTAAGCAAATTTTGTGCAGTTATACTAAAATAAAATGCCATCACCGCCTTGACAATTTAGTTACACTGTACAAAAGGAAATGACCTAACATTACATCATGATGTCGGGTATGTAGTAGATAGGCATTAGAGACAAACACACAGACCTCCTCCGATAACATAATGAACATTAATTTTAACAAAGGTGTGACTAGCTTTACCGGGATAATTTGAGTGAACTCTACACCCTCTGTTCCTTAATATAAGACGTTTTCGCGGTTCAATTTAAAGTACCCAAACGTCTAGTATTTAGAAAAACAGGTAGTAGTTTTCTTGAGCACATATCTGGGAAAGCTTGCCACACTTTATTTATGTCCATACGCTAATGCAACACCATTCGAATACTACAAATATACACTAATCCAGTGGCTAGTGCAACAGTAGAGTAGTTAGTTTATTACAGGGTACAATACAATGGTTTTACTGAACAGATTTCAATAAACTCTAGCACTGGAAGGTTTCTATAAGAATTAACAATACAAAATGTAAAGGTAACAAGTTTCAGCATTGGTATACTAGCTGTGCATGAGCATTAAACCAAATATAGAAGTCTGAAGGTAACTAGCATTATTAACTAATGACAGTATTAAAAAGTTACAAACCATGTACCTCCAAGGTAAATATCATTTCGAACTCGGGGGGGCCTTAAAAATTGCTATCCCAATCTTGATAATCGATCAAACATAAAAACTTGATCAAACGGATCAAGAGAACAGCCGGAGGAGGAGGTGCCCACTCTTGACCTTTCCTCTTGTCTTCATAATTGTCTGTGCAGTTTAACCAAAATAAAATGACATCAGCGCCTTGGCATTTTGGTGACACTGTACAAAAAAATTAACTTATCTCATGAAAGTGAGGTATGTAATCTATAAGCATTAACAGTGCAAAAATCTGAAGGTAGTAACAAGTTTCATCGTTGGTATACTGGCTGTGCAACAGCATTAGAATGCCTTAGCTGAAAAGTCTTTAATACATCCACAATCAACAGCTAACCCTGAAATGATCCAGTGACATTAAATGGCACCGCTTAAATTTATCTGTGGCATTAGACTGAGAGCGACATTAGCTAAATGTGGCATCACTTTAGCAGTAGCATTGCTTGACTTGACTGCTAGCGTTATACTAACAGCAAAAAAGTGGCAATAAGTGCATGGGAGGCCCATTCAGACAGTGGGCGCACCAGTACGATGTACCTCCACGGACGTAGAGTCGTGAGGGAGGTATGGTTGCCCAGAGCAACAAATATCCAGGCAGCATATGTGGATTACGTCCCATTTTTGTTCTCTTTAGCCACCTTTTTCCTATGTGAGGACAACAAACCGATCGACCTGGTCATTCGCTATTGCGTTGTCATGCCTTTCTACCCTTCTTCAACCAAGAGACACGAGACTCGTTTGTCGTGGATTTGTCACGGCAGATGTCCTTGTGAAAGGACTTAGTCGTGGAGCCATCGCTATGGGTTAACTTGAAGGGGTTAAAGCGGACACAAAGACACAAGGGTTTATACTAGTTCGGCCCCTTCGATGAAGGTAAAAGGCTACGTCTAGTTGTGATGGAATTGATGTGGTTTCGATGGCTAGGGAGCAAACAAGCTTCGCCTAGGCTCGAGTTGTTGTTGTCTGTCCTCATGAACTGCCGCCGGGTCGTCCCCTTATATACACGGGTGACGCCCGTCGGTCCACAGAGTCCCACACCGGTTCATACTCGTATCCCGGTTGGTCACTCTCTATTCCTAACTTACAATATAAGTTTACATACCAAGCTGGTTTACGGCTACAGGTTCTAAACCGACTACAGGCCTTGGGCCTTCATCTGCTTAATCACCTTTACACTGCTAATGAAGTTAACCCGACCCAGGTAGGCCGGTTCATGCCCAGTGGTAATATCCCCAACATTAGGCCCCAGATTGATTTGAACTGGTTCATGTCAATCCTTCACAAAAATATTTGTCTTCAACATCTTCTGGTAATTGGTAAACCGCCAAGTCGTCATCATCTCTGGTTGCTGTAAACCGGCATGACGCCATCATGAAGTTAACATTTATAACGCCTTCTTTTATTAATAGACCTGCGATACCCAAGGCAGCAACTCCACGCCCGAATCTTGTGGCTCCTGGATTCGCGCGCCTAACACACGTCCTTTGCCATATAAATAGGACCGAAGGGTCATTTCCTTTTTCTCCCCTTCGTCTCTTTCTCTTCGTCTTCCTCGCGTCGCCAGCCTCGGAGCTCCGCCGTCGCCATTAACCTCTGCCTCATCTTGGGCCGCTGCATCAACCTGAACGTTCCAGAGCACTGTGGTATCTTTCCGCATCTTCCACGATTCCGGTAAGCCTTCTGCTCTTCTTAGCATAGATCTGTTCTAGGGTTTCATGTTCTTGCTATGCTCCTCACTTGTTCATGCTCGTCCCTAGATTCCTGGATAGATCTGTGAAACCCTGCTCTGATTAGCAGTAGCCTTTTAACATCCAACTGTAGTTTCACGCTCAAGTCCATAGATCTCATCTACATATCTGCCCATTGATTTACTTCCGCTCTGCTTTAACCTTTTGAATATTTTCTGTTTTTTCTGAACTTGCTTCAGATCCATTACTACCATAGGACCTTGTGAAACCTGTTTCTGCATACTTAGCCATCCGCAACCTCAATTGCTTTCAATGTTTAGAAGGCGGTTTAACTTAGTATAGAAAAAGTTAATAAACCGGTATATACCATTAGTCCCCTTGTTGAACCGCCAGAACTCTTTGGCCATATGATGCCATTTCATAAAAATCCGGTTTAAGTATACTGCTTCCGGTTTAGCCTTGTTCATACCAGCGCCTTCTTTTATCCAACTTGTTCCTGAACCGAAATCACCTATTTCTTGTAGATCTCACCATGGCCAAACAAGTATATGAGTGCAACTGGGTTCCTTCTCGTGTCACAGAAACCCAGCTGGATGATTTAGTCTCGATCGGCGCTTTAGACAGCAAAGAGACTATCCACTGGAGGGTTCTTGGTAATGAATGTCCTCCCACACCTCAAGAGGGAGAAGTTGTGATCTTTGCGGATCACTTAGCCCGGGGCTTCAAACCGCCCGGCTCCAAATTTTACCGGGACGTACTAGCCAATTTTCAACTTCGCCCGCAAAATATTGGCCCCAATTCTGTTACCAACCTATGTCACTTCCAAGTGCTCTGTGAGGTGTACCTTCAAGAGAAACCCACAGTTGAATTGTTCAAAGACTGCTTCCACTTAAACCGCCGCACAGAATTGACTGACGGTCCCAATACCGAATTGGGCGGTATGGCAATTCAGAAAAGGAAAGAAATCACTTATCCCCATGCCAAACTACATAGTCACCCCAAGGAATGGAATGCAACATGGTTTTACTGCAAAGATACTTCCCCTGGTGATGAAAATCCTTTGCCTGGCTTTCGTCCGGAACGGCTCAACAATACACACCCCTTCCCACAAAGGTTAAGTGCCAAGGAGAGGAGTAAATACGCTCCGCAATTATCCAAGCTCCGAGCCTTCATGGCCAACGGTTTAACAGGAGTTGATCTCGCACGCTGTTGGATATCATGGAGCATACTGCCTCTCAGTCGGCGCTCCGGTTTGATGTGCAATTATACTGGCAGCGTTGATGACCCACTCCGGCACACCAACATCCAGCTCTCTGATGATGAAGTCACAGAGGCTGTGAAGAAAATGCTGAACGAACCAGAGCATCTCTGCGCTCAAACCGGCCTGCCCCCTTTCTGTGCTACCAACAAACCGCCAGCTGTAAGATTTTGCTTGTACTTTTTACTGAACCTGTTATTGCTATCTCTGTCTGACATCAACTGCTGCTTACCCAGGGTGATAATCCGTTTTGGAGCAAGAAGCTTCCACAAGACAAATCGGAGAAAGCAGATCGGCCAATCCGGCCAAAGACCAAGGTCGTCAAGAAGCCTGCCAAAAAGAGGAAAACCACTGCTTCATCTGATCCGGCTGTTGATGATGATGTGGGTAACTCGGACCCTGAGGTAGAACTCGATTCACTAGGCCTACTTTTTACACGCCTTATTGATGATGATACTTGTCAGGACGACGCTGAAGCCAGTAATGCTGATGTCGCTGAGGTAATTACTCTTTCTTCCGATTCGGATCCTTTGCCTTTGCCAAAATTTCGCTAGGCAAACCGGAAAGTTAAATTTTCTCATTCCCTTGCTTATTTGGATCCCAAATTTCTTATGAAGACTCAGCAACATGAAGCTCGCCGCACAACCCGGCACAGCGGCCAGGTAGTTACCTCCGCCGGTTTACCGAAGAGTCCGGTTCAAAAACGCCGCTCCGAGGTCTCCGACCTTTTTATTAATTTATGTCCTAAAGCGGGTTTCATCTGTCAACCTCTTAATCCGTACGACTCCGATTATCAGGTTACTTCCCATTCTTCCTCTAGTGAATCGTCGGCCACTCAGCTGCCACCACTGAAAACGGTTCTTGGGTAAGCTAGACTGAACATATGCTTCTGGTATACCACGTTACAACTTATGCTGTTCCTTGACTTTTGTTTCTCTTTCAGGGCTAAACCTAAACCAAGCAAGAAAGCCCGCCTGAATAAAGCGACCGACGAAGATGCTGCCCTTGAACAGGACAAAACACCAGATCTTGAAGCGTTCGTTCCTGAAGATATTCCCAATGATCCTCCTTTGCAAGATGATGCTATTACTGATAAGAGGCCTATCGATACCTCAGTCCCTGTTGACCAGACTGCCAGCTCCGTCCGGACCGATGGATCCCGCAGTCCTTCAAAGCCTGCTGATAAATCGACCGCGCCAACGCAAACCGGCGAGTCCAAGGATGATGACGTTGTAATTACCGGCGTAGGTCGCTTTGAACCAGGGAATCCCGTTGCTTTGGCCAAGCATAGTGTGAAAGAAGATTCTCCTGGTATGAACAAAGGCAAATGGGATGTTGATCTGGAAACATATGCTGCTCTGAGTGCCCAAGATGTTCATTCTGGTTATTTGAACCGGCTATATACTAGTCATGACTGTGAAGCTGGCCTGGTAAAGATAATGAGAGACAAATTTGAGGTAACTTCCTTGCACTTCTTCTTTCTTTAATTACTGCTATTGTAGTAATCCTCCTAGCCCCCAAGGGCCGGTTTGTAATCTTCTTCAAACCGGGACTTGAATATAATCCTCAATACTTTGAACTCCATCAATGTAGCCCCCAAGGGCCGGTTCAACTTAGTATAGTTAAACCGGGACTCCAATAAAGATTCTAACATCAGAATATAACTGAGCAAATAGCCATTAGCCCCCAAGTGCCAAGTTGAATACCTGTATTGAGCTTGGGACTTTGCGATTTAGTAACAGATGAAAATTGAAGGTGCATTAGCCCCCAAGTATCAAGCATATAACTTGTTATGTGGTTGGTACTTCAAATTCTTGTACCGTTTGTTGAAAGCTAAGCACTGTCTTTATGCAGGCTGAAGTGCAGATCAAAGAAAACCGGATTACTGATCTGCAGGAAATTTTGAAAACCCAGCAAGCTGAAACCGACAAGGCAAGGGAAGAATTGACCAGCGCTTTGAGTATCACGGAACAGCTGAAGGAGGGCTTCGAGAAGGAGCGGACTGATTGGGCCACTGAGAAGGCCGATTTAATAAAAAGAGCTGAAAACGTGAAGCTGCTCTTAAACCGGTGGTAGATGAGCTGACCGCCGTAAAGCGGCAAGTACATTCCATGACCGCTGCTATCTTTGGTAAGTCCCTTTTGATTTCTTGGAAAACTCTGGCCTGCTTATAATAAATCCGGTTTGTGATCTTTCTTGTATTGTTACAGATACACGCATTGGTCACTTAGGGTCAGATGTTCGAAAGAAATTGAAGGTTGCCTACACTTTAATTGAATAGCTGTATACCGGAGCGCAACAGATTATCACCACTGCATCGCATAACAATCTGGCACCTTCCTTAATCCAAGACACTCTTAATAGGTTGTCAATGCTTCCTGCTCGGATTGAAGAACTAAAGAAATCTGCTGCTCGAACCGGAGCCATTAATGCCTTGATCCGGGCAAAAGCTTGGGTGCCGGATTTCGATCCTGTTGAAGCAGCTCAAGGCTATCCCAGCTTGAAGGAAGATGGCTCAGAGTTCAATGAAGATGATTTGAGGGCGATAAACCGTGCAGTACGCCCTCTGGCTTGTCAATTGGCTGAAGAGGAAGACTTGTCGCATTATCAAGCCCAGTACAATGATCAGAACAAACGAGTGCCTGCACCAACTCCTGAAGCGGAGAATCTGATTCCTCCAACCCGTAAGCATACTTACGCTCCTGATATTGAACCGTCTTCTCTGATCCATGAAGAAGCTGTCTTTCAAGCTTTAATGGGAATCGACTGGACCACTGTTGATTTCCAGCCAATGGATAGAGATGAGGAAGCTGAAGCGGCGCGGGACGACCCACAACCGTCAGACCGGATTGATGAATAGACTTGAACCGGAAGCCGGTTTAAGTGGGTGCTTTATCATGATCCACTGGAACAACAATGATCTTATTTGGGCACCGCGTTGCCTTGTAATAGGATAGTCAATACTTCTGCCTTAAATATGCCTTCGTGCATAAGTACTCATGCTTTTGCTTGAAATCCTTAATTATATTTTCTGCAATTAGAAAATCTTGAACTGTGGTGGCGGTTATACCGCCAACCGGTTTATAACCTTGATATATATATATATATCAATGTATTTAAAACATATAATCAAATATGTGATACAAAATACCTGCCATCTCTGGGCATGAAGTTGGCTTAGCCAGGCTTGAAACGGAGTATTTATAAACCGTTACCATCAAAGGGGAGAAAACAACTCCCTTGTAAATCGTGCTGGGTCATTATGAGCCCCCCTGCTACTTCATTATGTTAACAGGAAAGTTAAACCGGGCATATTTCTCCGGAATACAAATGAACCGATTTCCGTCATATGAACCGGTAAAAAAGTGTTGTTGGTTCAAAGGAAACACAACAAAAAATTGAAGAATAGTCACAAAAGAAATATGGCAGCAAAGGCAATGATAAAAACCGTTTGCAAAAACATGCTTTACTGAGCTGATCAAATGGTGTTACCATGGTCGGACAGGACCAAGCCCCCAATAGGAGTGACAATGGTTCAAGTCAGCCAGGTCCCCAAATGAAACCGTGGCAATTATGCCGATCAAGAGGCGTGGCAATGGTTCGGGTTCGACCAAGCCCCCAAGTGATTTTGTGGCCTTAGGCCGATCAAGAGGTGTGACTGGTTCAGACTTGACCATGTCCCCAAGTGATCTGGTGGCTTTCGCCTATCAAAAGGTGTCGCGTTGGTTCGGACACGACCAAGGCCCCAAGTGATATCACAAAACTGTTTTGAAAAGCAAATTTCAAGGGGTAAACCGGAGGCCGTTTTAAAACAGAACCACTCCATGTAACCACGCATGATATGAAAGGACAAAGACCCCGCTTTAGCTGAGGCTCCGGTTTTATTATATCAATGATAATATATACCCTGCCATAATATGTACATAGATAGAGCCGATGGCTCAAGTTTAGTAAGGCCGAAGATGAGCTATATTCCACGACCTGTTGGTCTCCTCCTCTGATGTGCGTGAGTCTTTATGCTCTCGAATATCAATCAGATAGTACGACCCGTTGTGCAGATTCTTGCTGACCAGAAAGGTCCCTCCCAAGGTGGGGATAACTTGTGCATATCCGTCTGATCTTGGATGAGCCGAAGCACCAAATCTCCTTCTTGAAAAGTCCTGGTTCTGACCCGGCGACTGTGATAGCGACGAAGATCTTGTTGATAAATCACCGAGCGGGCAGCCGCTATGTCATGCTCCTCATCTAATAGGTCCAAAGCGTCTTGTCGTGCTGTCTCATTGTCCGCTTCAACATAAGCCGCCACACGAGGCGAATCGTGTCGGATATCACTAGGGAGAACCGCCTCCGCTCTATAGACCATAAAAAATGGTGTGTATCTTGTGGATCGGTTGGGCGTAGTGTTGATACTCCATAATACAGATGGTAGTTCTTCAACCCAACATCCCGGTGTTCTTTGCAATGGAACCATAAGCCGGGGTTTGATGCCTCGCAAGATCTCTTGATTAGCTCGTTCTGCCTGCCCATTGGACTGGGGGTGAGCCACTGATGATACGTCAAGTCTGATGTGCTCACGTTCACAAAATTCCTTCATAGCACCCTTGGACAAATTGGTACCATTGTCAGTAATGATACTGTGTGGAAAGCCAAACCGGAAAATCACCTTTTTAATGAACTGAACTGCTGTAGCTGCATCACACTGCTGACAGGCTCCGCTTCAACCCACTTGGTAAACTTGTCAACTGCCACCAAAAGGTGGGTTTTCTTATCCTTGGACCTTTTAAAAGGTCCGACCATATCTAGCCCCCAAGTCGCAAATGGCCAAGTAATTGGAATCATCCTCAATTCTTGAGCCGGCACATGAGCACGCCTTGAAAATTTCTGACAGCCATCACATCATTTAACCAAGTCCTCCGCATCATCATGAGCCGTCAACCAGTAAAACCCGTGACGAAACGCCTTAGCCACCAGAGACTTTGAACCGGCGTGGTGACCACAATCCCCTTCATGGATTTCACGTAAAATTTCACAACCTTCCTCAGGAGAGACGCAGCGTTGAAACGCCCCTGGTACACTGCAATGATGCAATTCGCCATTGATAATTGCCATAGATTTGGATCGCCAGACTATCTGCCTGGCTAGAGTCTCATCCTCTGGCAACTCTCCCCGGTTCATGTACGCAAGATAGGGAACTGTCCAATCCAGTATAACATGCAGGGCTGCCACCAATTGAGCCTCCGGATCAGGAATAGCCAAATCCGCTTCACCTAGGAGCTTGACTGACGGATTGTGCAACACATCAAGAAAGACATTAGGCGGGACCGGTTTACGCTGAGAGCCCAACCAGCTTAAAGCGTCCGCCGCTTCATTTTTTCGACGATCCACGTGATCCACCTGATAACCCTTGAAGTGACCTGCAACAATATCCACCTCACGACGATATGCAGCCATGAGTGGGTCTTTAGAATCCCAAGTGCCAGACACCTGTTGAGCTACGAGGTCCGAATCACCAAAGCACTTAACCCGACTTAGATTCATCTCTTTAGCCATCCGGAGACCATGGAGCAAGGCTTCATACTCAGTTGCATTATTAGTACAAGGGAACATTAAGCGGAGAACATAACAAAACTTATCACCTCGTGGGGATGTTAACACGACGCCAGCCCCCGAGCCTTCCAATTGCCTGGATCCATCAAAATGTATAGTCCAATATGTGTGATCCGGCTTCTCCTTTGGTGCTTGCAACTCAGTCCAATCATTGATGAAATCGACAAGTGCTTGAGATTTCACCGCCGTCCGGGGTACATACTTCAATCCGTGCGGCCCAAGTTCTATAGCCCACTTGGCAATCCGGCCAGTCGCCTCTCGGTTCTGTATGATATCGCCCAAGGGAGCTGAACTGACTACTGTGATAGAGTGCCCTTGGAAATACTGCTTCAACTTCTGGCTTGCCATGAAAACTCCATATACCAGCTTCTGCCAATGCGGATATCTTTGCTTGGATTAAATAAGCACCTCGCTGATATAGTAAACCGGCCGCTGAACCCGATACTCCTTGCCTGCCTCCTTGCGTTCTACCACAATAGCCACGCTAACTGCACGAGCATTGGCCGCTACATACAATAATAACGGCTCCTTGTCGACCGGAGCTGCAAGAACGGGCGAATTGGCTAATTGCCGCTTCAAGTCCTCCAACGCTTCATCAGCAGCTGGACTCCAGACGAATTGATCTGTCTTTCTCAACATCTGGTATAAAGGGATGGCCTTCTCTCCGAGGCGGCTGATAAACCGGCTCAGTGCGGCGATCCGACCCGTCAAACGCTGAACATCGTTGATACACTTCGGTTTAGCCAGGGAGGTGATAGCCGTAATCTTCTCCGGATTAGCCTCAATTCCTCTGTTGGACACAAGAAAGCCCAGCAACTTGCCTGCCGGAACACCAAAGACACATTTGGCAGGGTTAAGCATTATTTTATAAACCCGCAAGTTGTCAAAGGTTTCCTTCAAATCATCCACCAGCGTCTCCTTCTGCCTTGATTTGACTACAATATCATCCACATAGGCATGCACATTGCGGCCGATCTGTTTATGCAGGCAATTCTGTACACACCGTTGATAAGTGGCTTGGGCGCTCTTGAGCCCAAAAGGCATAGATACATAGCAGAAGGCTCCAAAGGGAGTAATAAACGCCGTCTTATCCTGGTCCTTAACCGCCATTTTGATCTGATGATACCCAGAATACTCATCCAAAAAACTCAAACGTTCACAACCCGATGTGGCGTCAATAATCTGGTCAATGCGAGGGAGGGCAAAAGGATCTGCTGGACAAGCCTTGTTAAGATCTGTGTAATCCACACACATGCGCCAAGTGCGATTTTTCTTAAGAACCAGCACCGGATTAGCAAGCCACTCTGGATGGAATATTTCAATGATAAAACCAGCTGCTAAGAGCCTGGCCACCTCCTCCCCAATAGCTTTACGCCTCTCTTCGTTAAACCGGCGGATAAATTGCTTTACCGGTTTATACTTAGGATCCACGTTAAGAGTGTGCTCGGCGAGTTCCCTCGGTACACCTGGCATGTCAGAAGGCTTCCATGCAAAAATGTCCCGATTCTCACGGATGAACTCGATGAGAGCGCTTTCCTATTTAGGGTCCAAGTTGGCACTGACAGTGAACTGCTTGGACGAATCGCCAGGCACGAAGTCAACAAGCTTGGTCTCAGCCGCTGATTTGAACTTCAGACCTGAATCATGCTCCGTAGTTGGTTTCTTCAAAGGGGTCATGTCCGCCGGATCAACATTGACCTTATAATATTTTAACTCCTCCGTGGCACAAACCGACTCTGCATAGGCCGCATCACCTTCCTCACATTCCAAAGCAACCTTGCGGCTCCCATGAACCGTTATTGTCCCTTTGTGACCCGGCATCTTGAGCTGCAAATAGATATAACAAGGCCGTGCCATGAACTTGGCATAAGCCGGCCGCCCAAACAAGGCGTGATACGGGCTCCGGATCTTCACCACCTCAAAGGTTAGTGTCTCGGATCGAAAATCATGCTCGTCCCCAAAAGCCACCTCCAGGGCCATCTTACCAACAGGATATGTTGATTTGCCAGGCACCGCACCATGGAACACCGTATTAGACGGTCTGAGATCTTTGTCTGTTAGCCCCATGCGGCGGAATGTCTCATAGTACAGGATGTTAATGCTGCTCCCTCCATCCATGAGTACCTTGGTGAATTTATAACCTCCCACCTGAGGGTCTACCACTAATGCCAACTGGCCCGGATTGTCAACCCGGGGGGGGGGGTGATCCTCCCTGCTCCACATGATAGGCTGCTCTGACCAGCGTAAATAACGCGGTATGGCCGGTTCAACAGAGTTTACTACTCGCGTATGAAGTTTCCGGTCGCGTTTATCCGAGCTAGTTGTGAAAACGTGATACTGCCCATTGTTCAACTGTTTTGGCTGGCTCTGATAACCCGACCGCTGCTGCTGCTGCTGCTGATTGTAACCCCCTTGACCGTTCTGATTATCCTGGTCATTATTACCGCCCTGATTGAAACCTGAACCAGAAGCTCCATCGTGACCCGGCCCATGGAAACCGGATCTTGAGCCACCACCTGATCCACGGTCATACCGGAAGGCATTAGAGTTTTTAAATTCCTGCATAATGAAACAATTCTTCCAAAGGTGGTTAGCCGGCGCCTCCTTCGTCTCGTGTTTTGGTCAAGGCTGATTCAGCAAATAGTTTAAGCGATCCGGGTTTGGATTTGGAGCCCCATTACGATTTGCCGCTTTACCTCTGCGCCGCTGACCCTTGTCTTGCGCATTAGTGTTAGCCACAAAATCCAGGCTGCCATCCGCCTTACGTTTGCCTCCGTTTCCATGGCCCGCCGGTTTGTATTGATGCCCCTTAGAGCTGCTATTCTTCTTTCCCTTCCCTGCTTCGTCATTGTCGGTATCAGGATCCTTGGTACTATCAGAATCAGCATACTTCACTAAAGCGGCCATGAGAGTTCCCATATCATTACAGAACCACTTCATACGCCCTAACTTTTGCTTTAGAGGCTTAAACCGGCAATTGCCCTCCAGGGTTAAGATCGCAGAGTTAGCATTGATCCTGTCAGATGAGTGCAAGAATTCAGAAACGTGGCGTACCCAATGGGTTGTTGACTCTCCATCCTCCTGAACACAAGCCGCCAAGTCTACTATGGATTTAGGCTGCTTACATGTATCTTTGAAATTCTGGATAAACCGGGTCCGCAACTGGGCCCATGAACTGATAGAATTAGGCGGCAGGCCCTTCAACCAAGTACGGGCTGTGCCTTCAAGCATCATGGTGAAGTACTTTGCACATGCGGTCTCATCCACATCCAGCATCTCCATTGCCATCTCGTAACTCTCTACCCATGCTTCTGGAGATAAATCAACGGTGTAACTCGGCACCTTGCGCGGGCCCTTGAAGTCCTTGGGCAGGCGTACATTGCGTAAAGCGGGGACTAAACAGGGTACTCCCAAGCTAGATGCGACCCCTGGCCCGACAGAGGTGGTTGGACGAACCGGTGTAAGCTGATCCGCCTCGTTTTGTGCTGCTAACTCGGCCTCCCTTCGTGCCCGGGCCCGGTCCACTACATCCTGAGCATCGTGAACACCACCGGCCGGGTTATTGCCACGGGCCGCTTTACGGCCCCGCGCATTGCTTGATATGGCCAGTTCATCCAGGCACCTACTATAGCTCCGGCTTGGACGGGGTGTTGAATGAATCCGATCGCGGCTGTATGAATATGCCTCCTGTTGAATCAAAGCGGTCCGGAGAAGTTCCTTAACCCGGCGCGTCTCTATTGCTTGCGGAGAGTCTCCTTCGACCGGGATAGCTTCTAATCGCGCAGCAGCTGTGACAAGATTGTCCATAGGATTAGAATAATGACCCGGAGGTGTCTGGACCGGCGGAGGAATCACAATGTTCTGCCGAGGAGGTTCCATCAGGCGGGGTTGGACCGTTGCTCCTGGCCTTGGTGCCTCGACCCAGTTTACCTCCAGGTGCCCTGGCGGATTACTGGTTCCCGCTCCCGGAGTGTGAAAGAGATTTCGAGGGTCGAACCCTAACGGCAGGCGTGATCTGTGCTTCCGCTTCAAGACTTCCTGTGATGCGTTCTGGTCGAGCATAAGTTTATAGGCCTGGGCGTCCAAAGCGGCCCGCTCTGCGGCCATCCTGTCCTTCTCTGCTGCCAAGTCGGCTTTGGCTTGTGCGATCTGCTCCCTCACTTTTGCAATCTCTGCATCATGGGCCTCCTGATCCACCGGATTGGCCTCTGCCATCAGTACAGCTAGTGCATCAAATAGGTCAGACAGAACTTGAACCGGCGGGCGCACAAGGCCTCCTGCCCCTGCTGCCGCTGCCGCTGCTGATCCGGAGAGCATTGCTGTTGCGGTCGAGGAGTGATTCACCGTTTGTGTACCGACCATGAATATTCCAACCCGGTTGATCTGCTCAGGGGGGTCCGGAATACTATCACCATCGGAACAGCCCCTGATCTGGTCGTCTTGCAACTGATACAATGATTCTGTCTCGCCGGTTGAGGACTCGTCGCCGGAATGCACGACGGTCTCGCTACCATATTCTGACTCGTTCCCATGCTCTCCTCCGTGGATGACTCCCACGAAGGCACGCCTCACGGCCGGTTTAACCTGGGTAGATCTCGCACGCCGAGCCGTCTCGACGAGGTCGGTGCAGATGTCCGGCTCAGGCCCAGGCTCACCAATCTTGCCGATAAAAACGTGTATGCCGCCAAAGGGGACCCGGTACCCGTACTCGATCGAGCCGGCTTCAGGACCCCATCCTGCATCGTCGATGTAGAGCTTGCCGCGACGACTTTTGGTCATCCGGCCCACAGCATAGCCTTCGAGTCCTTTGAGCTTGCCCTCCAAGATCATCAAACCATCGTGCGATGGCCCCACGGTGGGCGCCAACTATCGTGGATTTGTCACGGCAGATGTCCTTGTGAAAGGACTTAGTCGTGGAGCCATCGCTATGGGTTAACTTGAAGGGGTTAAAGCGGACACAAAGACACAAGGGTTTATACTAGTTCGGCCCCTTCGATGAAGGTAAAAGCCTATGTCTAGTTGTGATGGAATTGATGTGGTTTCGATGGCTAGGGAGCAAACAAGCTTTGCCTAGGCTCGAGTTGTTGTTGTCTGTCCTCATGAACCGCCGCCGGGTCGTCCCCTTATATACACGGGTGACGCCCGTTGGTCCACAGAGTCCCACACCGGTTCATACTCGTATCCCGGTTGGTCTCTCTCTATTCCTAACTTACAATATAAGTTTACATACCAAGCCGGTTTACGGCTACAGGTTCTAAACCGACTACAGGCCTTGGGCCTTCATCTGCTTAATCACCTTTACACTACTAATGAAGTTAACCCGGCCCAGGTAGGCCGGTTCATGCCCAGTGGTAATATCCCCAACATCGTTCCTTAGCTACTGATTTTCCCCTTTTCAACCTAGATGCGGGTTCGATGCCTACTCTCTTGGACAGTACAGTCTCCCTGCCTTTCCTTATTCAACCCAGACATGCATTAGTCTGCATGAAGTAGGGTTTCCTTTAATAGTGCAAATTATGGTTTTCATCTGCGTGGCCAGCAGAGCAGAGGATAGCAAATTGGGAAGATGATGGAGTGGAAAAAGATCCACATGCAATGACGTGCCAGATGGGGCAATAGAACAAGGGTATGGTTCGGAAAGAGGTAGCATACCTAAGTGTCGGCGGGAAGTGGCTTCGCTCGTGGTCGTCATCCTCCGCACACACTACGTCAGCGATCCCGCGCGGGTGCTAGGTCTGAGAGGACGGCCTTGTCATCAGTGCATGACCTCGCTCGCCGCTGACGAGTGCGTCAATGCTGCACGTCCTTTTATTCCCCGGCGGATCAGTGACCACCGGTGAGGAGGGAGAGAGGGGCCATCTTTTTTAGATCTGGAGAGAGGGTGGTAGTGTGAGAAGCAAGTGGGCAGCCCTTGGCAAGAAAGCGCTGAAGCTCCAACCTATATATCTTCTTTATACTACTAGTACTAGAGGTGGAGTAGTGGTAGAGTAGTTTATATTTTCTCTGCATACAGTGCCAGTTAGTCGTGCTTCAAAACTGAACGGCACGCCATTAAAAAAATAAAGGCCGATAACTAATGCGGCACCTCGGGCCAATGCGGCCAGATCACATTTTGCACGAGAAATTGCACACCATGTTTCGTTGACATGTGGTCCCGTTCCACATATCAGTGAGACGACGGCGAGTAGTAGGAGTATTTCCGAACCGACGTGTAGGCCGGGGCGCCCCTTCGTGAACCGTGGCAAACTCGCAACCGTCCATCGACTCTTCGCCTTTCCCTCTCGATTTGGAACTACTGTTGCACGCTCTTCCTCTCCCTCCTCCATTTTCCTTCAGCCCTTCACCCTTTCTTATGCCATTGTTCGATCGTCTTCTCCATGGAGGGAACAGGACGGAAACGACCCCGTTATTCTTGCCCCGATCTGAAAGATGACGTGGTGGAGGAACTCATTGATCGGTGCGATGTCATCACCTCGGCTAGCATGGCAGGTTCGTTCAAGCCCATTCTCGACTCAACTAATAACATCATTACAAGGAACCCAAGAGTCAAGGAGCGGTTTGATCTCCCCTATCTTCTTCGTCGTGACCCTGATGACTGGCGTTGTCACGACAGAGGCCTCGCCCTATGCAAGTTGATGCCGCTTGATAATGATACGTATGATGTTAAGATGCCATCGCTTGAGGGCAAGGCTTGGGCAGGCGCAAATGGAGATTGGGTTGTTTACATTGGGTCCAACTGCGAGTGGGAACTTGTGAATGTGTACACTCGTGACCGGGTTCCACTTCCAAAAATCTCAGCAGACTGCCCAGAGGTTGAGCACACCGGTATTGTACGCACGTTCAAATACAATCATGGTGACTGTCTTCTACGGATGATAGCAATTTCTCGAGTCCCCAACTGCTCTTGGAATTACAACAACTATGAAGTTGTTGCTATCTTCGACAAGCTTGTTGCCGTCGTCAGTGGTTTGACTGGATTGATATTGCTCAAAAATCAGTTTATGTACACGGATGAGTACTGTGATGCAATTCAATACGAGGGCCTTGTGTTTGCTTCCACCACTCGTGGCACTTTTTTTGCATGGCATCCTCGTTGTTTCGATACATTTGTCTTCCACCGTAATTATAATTGTTTCATCCACATGCATGCGGTTTAGCAAGCTTCCCTTTAGGCTGGTCATAGTGGGGAGTAACTTAGACTAGTAACATGCATATGTTACTAGTTTATGTTACTACCTCTATAGTGCATAGTATCTTAGATTAGTATCATAGGTGGTCTCATTTATTGCCATGCATGACACATAGTAACATCACATTTATTATGTTATGGTATCTACCTATGTTACTATAACCATCTCTCTCTTCCTTAATTGTCTGCCACATAAGCATGTTTGCGAGTCCCAAGTGCATGATACTACTTATGTTGCCCCCACTATGGCCAGCCTTACTAATTAACCTTCTTCTTGTGTTTCCAAGGTCCTGTGAACATTACACCACCTATACTTGAAGATTTTTATAACCAAGGGGGAGATGATGATGTTGATGATCACGAGCATGAGAACGAGCAGCGCCCATATACTATTTGGCGCCTGGCAACTAATTCTGATGGATCACCTCTTCTCGTGTGTATACAACCCACTGATGATGTTACTGCTAAGGAAGCAGGTGTAGTCTCCCATGGTCGCACTCTCCGGACCTATTCCAACACCCGTTGCATGGTATTCGGGATGGATACTAGTGTGCTAGCGCCAACTCCTTCTCCCTGGTACAGAATTGATAGTCTTGGAGAAAACTCGCTCTTCCTTGGACAAAACTATCCAATGATGGTGAAAGGCGATCCAACTGCTGTTGACACAACGTTACTACCATTCATGAGAAGCAACTGTGTCTATACCTCGGACATTTGGGTGGTTCCCTACCCTGGTACTGATATAGTAGGCCGCTTCAGCCTGGATGATCAGTCCTGCGTTGGTCTCCAGATCGAAAATGGATGGCCCGTCCCAGAGAATCACTTGTGGTTCAAAGCAAGCGTTTCCAACGCCGAGGAATGGTTGAGTTGAAGTTCATTTCATTGCTTGTTATTTGTTGTGTGGTGAAAACTTTAGTATTTGTAATGTATCCTCGTTGTCGATGTGGGTTGATGACCTGTTGTATGTAATAAAATGATATGCCTATGATAAACTTACTAAATTTACGAATGGCTTTCGAGTTCCTTCTGTGAGTGAGTGGTGCGACGAGGCAAAAAATATATTTTCTGAATACATGATTGTACGTGCATTGCAACAGGTCATCGATTGAGGCCAATCAACAATAGTAGTACACTATTTGTACTAGCTTCACATGCTTCGCGCGTCGTGCGGGTGTTTTTACTGTAGCCATACTGTACTACGTAACCAGCACCTCGAATCCTCGATACTAGTAGTACTATATACTACTAGTAAGTAGTAGGAGTAGTAGGGTGGCATGGGCCAGAACAAGCATTCACGTCCAGGAGTACGGCACACGCCACCAGCACGACTTCCATCTGACACCATATTTCTTGGAGTCCGTGCTAGAGCAATCTCTTCAACCTCATCGTTTCTCTAACTCAGCCATCGCATGGCGGGCGAGGTGGGGGTTTGCCGATAGTCGGTTTCCTTAACTGCGGTCCCACTTGTAAGGCCAACCGCAACGCACGACCCCAAACGGACCTCCGTTTTGCACGAACTCCAACGATAATTTTGACTAGAAAAGCAAGACCAAAGAAAACAAGAACCACAAGAATACATTTTATTACTCTTGTAAGTTGGATTAGTGCCTGCTCGATGCATTCACTGTTGATCTGTGGAGGCTCGATCTTGCGTACTTCTTTCTTCTTCGAGTGTAAAGAAGTAGATGTTGCTTCCTCGCATCTAGTCTCATGTCTAGCCTCTATTCTAGTACTCCCTCCGGTCTGTTTTTCTTTGTGTCTAAGCAGCAACACGCATACCAAGTAAGAGTATCAACAAGTGCACTAATCTCATCTATAGCCTCTGTGCTAGCTAAAAGTGATAGAACATCTACTAAATTGCGCTCTATCAATATATGGATGTACTCTTCTTCCCAATACAGAAACTTGCATCCATTCTACTCCCTCCGTTGCACAATACATGCCTTCTATTTGTCAAAATATATATGTATCTAGACATGTTTTAGTATATAGGCACATCCATTTTTGGACAAATGGAAGTCAAGTATTTTGGAACGGAGGGAGTACACAATAAAAATTTTAAGTTAGCACAACTAGTCTAATCTGAGAGCACAACCGAAGATTTGGTTGGGTTCTTCCTCCTTTTGCCGACACGTGGGACATCCAACATCCAGGTCATGTCATGAAAGAAAATAGAGTGGTAGTTGAAGCCACGAGATGTGCATCTTGGGTTAAACTGTAAATAGAATCTTACTACTCTTGAGTAACTCCAAAAGCGGCCACTGAAGATCTTTCTTGGATTTGTTTTTCATCACCAGCACGTCGAGGTGAAAGATGTGCAGGTTCAGTGGGTCCGCTTGCGTTTTCACTAACATGTGGGACCGCATGTGAGCAAACAGACGATGGGCTCCGCGCGTCCGTTGGCTGGCTGAGAAGAGAGATAGAGGAGTGCTGAGCACGGACTGCAGGAAATTTGTTCTACATACTGTACCTCGATATAGGCTCGATATAGTGGGGTGGCATGGGCCATAACTAGCATTCATGTCTAGCAGTACGGCACTGCACGCCACCCACATGAGTCCCATCCGACACCAATTTTCTTGGAGTCCATGCTACAGCCATCTCTTCTCCCTCCTGTTTTCTCAGCCATCACGCGGTGGGCGGGGTGGGGGTTTGCCGATAGTCGGTTTGCTCAACTACGGTCCCACTTGTAAGTGAAAATGCAACACCGCACGCATTCCCGCTTGAGCGGCGTGCCGGACCAACCGTGTGGGGGTGCGACGCGAACACGGCAGGCTTTTCCTTTTGAACTCGTAACTTGTAAAATTTGGTTATGCTCCATGGCGCGATCGATAGATAGAAAATAACGATTTTGCCTAGAGTAATGAGAAGTTTGGTTCTGGCGCCGTTCATGCATGGAGTACGTACGGAAATTATGAAGTTGATGCGAAAGGTAAGATAATTACTGTAGTATCATATACTACTACATGGATTTGACGGAAAGATAAAAATACATACGGATCCATCAACGACATCCTCACGCCCTAGTGCGTCGGGTCACCAACCGACGTGTGAGGAGCAGCGGCATTGGCGGCGAGCTCAACGTGCTTCTGAACAGTGTCATCCAAGGTTGCCCTGCGGTCCAAGAAGGCCAGCGTCCTATCGTCCTCCTCTTGCATGCGCGTAGACGTGGGTGATTATGTTGATGATGTCTTGCTGCGCCAGGCACTGCGCGGCGAGCGTGATCTCGAGGTGGACATTCTCCGGCGTGATGGCGGGCAGTCGCAGGGCCACCAGTGCGTCGAAGAGGTTGTCACCATAGTGGCCGTTGAGGGTGGCGGGCATCGCAGAGCCTGGGCGCGTCGGCGGGAGGCTTACGTCAAAGTCGTCCGTGAGTTTCTTGACGACGGTGAACTTGTCGAGGAAACCGACGAGGACCTCGTCGAACAAGGATACAAAGCTGTCGTCCAAGTGGCCCCTCGCCCTGACGGCCTCAAGCAATACTACTTGGAGATGTTCCTCGTTGCCGAGCCGCAGGCCGGCGTCGTGGACCATCTGGCACAGCCGGCTGATGCTCGCGCTCATCGCCTCCATGGGTCTAGCTTAGCTTCTACTACCTCCGTCCTGGTTTATTGGTCCCCATTGTAATCCGTGTCAAATTTTGACCACGGATTTAACTAACAAAATGTTTACGCATGTTACTAAAAATTATATAACTGAAAACTATGTTCAAATACGAATCCAAAAATATAATTTTTGTTTACATGCATCAATATTTTGTTAGTTAAATCTTTGGTCAAAATTTAGCACAAATTACAAAGGAGACTAATAAACCAGGACGGAGGTAGTGGTAGTCAACTAATCTTGCGATTCGAGTGATCACTCTTGCCCTTGGTTAGCGTGCCTAGGTGCGTAGGATTTCGTAATACTCCTCGGCCCTCTACTACACTTGCCTTTGGCTGTATGATGGGTGGTCCAGCTACCCCTGGGCCCACGTGTCATTCACCCAAAGGCAGTTGCCGTAAGTCAATGAAGCTGCGCCCCCCTCCGTGCCGGTGCAGTATAGTCATCTCACCGGACCTCTAGTTGGGGCCAAACAAGAGAAGTTTGATGTTTACTGGTTTATTGGTCCCCTTTGCATTTTGCGCCAAGTTTTGACCTTTGATTTAACTAATAAAATGTTAATGCATGTAAACAAAAATGTTGTGTAAGTCACTTTACGAAAACCAAATAATCCCAAAATACTTTAGGCATGGTGCTTTAGCTCCCTCCTTGTTTCTTATTTCATGACATATCAACCAATGAGAGATGTGGGCCGTGCATGCTTTCAATGACTTGAGACTACCAAACATGACATGCAGTGTTTAGTTCATTGCATGTAATCCTATTACAGTACTCTAGTTAGCAAAAAAACATTAAGTTCTCTCGCCGATAGGAATAAAACACCATGTATTTATTTACAGAGGGAGTAGTACATTTTTGGTGACATGCATTACTAGATATTGCTAGTCAAATACTAAAATCCAGATGGACGTGGTAGTACTCCTAAATCCAGACGGTGGTGCTACTAGTACTAGTAGTAGTACTACCAATGTAGTACTCCTAGGAGTACTAGCACTGTACTACCCATTGGTCAAATTATTACGTGCTGCTCCTCACAGTGAAGTGACAAGACCCTGCGCTGGAGATGACACCTGAGTATAGGCACCGTGTTCGGCATACCATAGTCAGCCTCACCGTCTGCAGTCACTATCATCATGGCTATAGAGCTAGCCTGCTTACAACTAGCCATGTTCGACATAATTACCCGTGCGTAGATGCCCGTGCATTGCACGGAACACCAAGAATGGGGGTGGACGGCTCCGACAGCGGCCATCGCGCCAGATTTTTCCATGGCCTTCTAGATGTGGTGGGGAGGAGATAAGGCTGATTGTGACAGACAAGGAGTTGTTTGTAAATAGGGAACAAGTGCGGGCATCTTTTTGCAAAAATGGAGAAGCTTGGTTTGTATGCGTCAGATCTAGATCCCACGGCTATTGGTGAAAGATGGGAGGCACAACATCATCACCAACTCAGGACCTGTTTGATTCGCAGGATTTTGAAAATGCAGGAATAGGACAAGGCAATATTACAAGTTTCAAACTGATATTACAAATGTTAGGAGTAATGTTGCACCTAGGAAGAGGGAATTACTAGGAAGTTCATGTAAGAACTTTCGTTACTTTAGGTGGATGCAGCGTTATCATACAAACTAAAATCCACCGCCCTGACAAGTCACTAATGGGCAAATAAGTTTTCGAGTCTCTGGCCACTTGATGTTTCAAAAACAAATTCAGCTTCTGCGGAGACTTTGTCATTTAGGCTTAGACGCTTGCGGTGATCAGCATGCCATTCATTGTTGCGCCAGAGAACGCCAAACCTCATTACCTTGAGCACACTTGCCTCCAGACCAAAGAACCTGGACAATTTAATCTCAGATGTGCTGCCTCGGTAGTCGATCAAATCAATTTCTGTAAGATGGAGATCAAGGCATTCGATGAGATTGTTATAGTGCAACACATTTTTCACTTTCGAGTCTTTTTTTATCTACAAAAGAAGAGAACATATTAGAGCAGCTGGCTGCATAAGATTGTCGTGTCATCAAGAGGTACCAATACCATTCTCTCATACGATAGGGTTGGCTGGCTAGTGATATTTTTTCACTCTCTCTCTCTCTCCCTCTCTCTCTCTGTTTCTGTTTCCTCTCATTTAACTAGGAGCACGTGAAGAGCTTGGGCATTTGTTGCCTTCCACTATGTGGTCGATGCCATATTTCGCAAAAGTATGCCACATAATACGCATCAATGTCAAATCAAAAGATTTTGGCACCGCTCTCGCGATGTGAGAGAGTTGGCACCGCTGTGCACACAGACCCACATGTATAAACAAATCAATCAAACCAACTACACCAACCTCTCACTCTCCCAAACAAGTGTTTTTTATTGCCTCGGTCCTCTCTCTCTCCCACGCAGTGTTTTTTCATTGCGTGAGTTAATTTGGCACCGGAGCAAAGTAGGTGATCCAGATTGGGGCACCAGGTGAGCAATGGAGGGGCATCGATGCCAAATGCATCACAAGTGAATTTGGCACATGTTTTGGCCTACATAGCCCACTTTTGTACTCCCTCCGTCCCAAAATTCTTGTCTTAAATTTTTCTAAATACGGATGTATCTAGTTACATTTTAGTGTTAGATACATCCGTATCTAAACAAATGTAAGACAAGATGTTTGGGACGGAGGAAATACTACCTCGTATTTAGTATAAAATTTTGACCATAGATTTACCTAAGAAAATGCCAATGCATGTCACTAAAAATTACACCATTTGAAATTATGTTCAAATACGAATCCAACGATATAGTTCTTAGTGACATGCATTAACATTTTGTCAGTTAAATCTATGGTCAAATTTTGATACTACAAAATTGGAAGAGTAAACCAGGACGGAGGTAGTACTTGCCCTTAGGGTAACCATAGAGTTACTGGAGTAGTCTAAGTTACTTTCCACTATGACTAGCCTAGGCTACTATAGTAGTACAACATAAAAATGATGCAGGTGATCACGTGAGAAAAAATACTAAAAACATTTCTTTCGGTGCAGTGCGTAGTTGTAGTTTTGAACACTACACTTGTCATCGTAATTTGGGAAAATTACGAAAAAATTGAGCTACGTTGTGATTACCATTTACTAATAGGAAAGAAGTTTCACCTCGATGAGTAGCTTCTCCGTGCATGGAAAGCATGTAAGGAATCCAACAACTTGATCCAGATTGGGGCCGATAGATTTTAGTGCTAAGATCTTCACTGTGCGCATGGACTGGGTCAAGCTTGTGGGAATCATTTTCTGGAAGACGGTCGTAAATACATCAAGAAGAAATTTAAAAATGTGAATTTCAGGAAGACGGAGAAGAAGATGAGTGATGTACCTGAACGATTACGGATCCAATAAAGAGTTCGGAGAATTTGGCAGATGAGTACACCAATGCTGTCAATTTCGGCACGTCAATGACCCTGATTTTTGTTGGACCTTCTAGATCCGATACAAGCAATCTCTCAAGGAAAGGCGCATTCTCAATGACCATAACATGGAACAGCTGGAGTGATCTCTTCCCAATTGATGTCTTGTTGCGGGGCCAACAAGACACATAAATCCATTGAAGATTCATCAAGGCGATGTGGAGGCTAATGAACCCGTGGATCTGCTCAAGACAAAGGTACTCGAGCGCAGTACAGCTTCGGAGCAGGTGCTCCATAGCCTTCTTCGAGATGACAACGTCGAAGAGGTTGAGCTGCTTGAGTTGAGGGAGAAGAAGGGCGAGCGCGGCATTAATCTGGGGAAGATAGCAGGAGCTGAAGCTGGTGCGGCGCAGCATTGGCGTGAGGCGGAGCGCGGATGGCAGCAGAGAGCGACATCGTCCAGCTTCAAAGCTGAGCTCCTCGATCTGATCTAGGGCGGGGGATAAGAACCACTCATCGAACTTCGATGGACCTTGCAGTTGGTACTGAACATGCGGATGTCAAGGCGTCTGGCTGGCCCAGGGTGCGATGAAAGGATCTTGGAGACTGCGGCCATGCGTTTGCAATCCCCGTCGCAGAGGCAGCTGCCAACGGTGAGGTTGAGGGGGACGCAGTGCCAGAGGGGGCGCCACCGCCGGGAGAGCAGGGCGGTCCGCACGGCAGATTTGGTGGGGAGGAGGCTGATGATGACGAGCAGCATGTCGTCGGGAGGCTGCTGATGAAGTCCAGGCTCGCCGGATGCGGTTTTGGCTCGAGCGGCCTCCGCTTGTTGGATGCCTCGCCGTCCATCTCAACCGGCGGCGACGCCAGTGTACACGTGTGCTGGTGTGTGTTGTGTGCTGGGTGTGCGCGAGTGTGTCCTTCTGTGCATGCCGCCGCGTAGTGGTGAATTGTGCGTGAGTGCGTCCTTCGCGCGCAAGAAGTTTGTCCTCATTGCACCCTCAATTTACTAGCGTGCAGGGTGCTACCCCGAGTGGTTTCAACTTTGTTTCCTTCACCGCGTGTCAGATGGGCGTCTAGTTTATTTATTTTCACCCACTGCCACATGGGCCAGCACACCAAGATACAAAACACGAGCTGACAACACAGCATGTGGATTGGTTGACCGGTCAACTAAACAATATACAGAGCTATACGCTGACACAGTGAGTGTATAATCCGTCGGTATAGAGAGTTCGAGTGAGAGGGGAGGCCCGTGAGAGATAGCAGAGAGAGAGAAAGAGCTACTCCCTCCGTTCGATAATGTAGTTACAACATTTTTTAAGTCAAACTTTTGAAACTTTGACCAAGTTTATAAAGAAATTACTTATATCTGCAATACCAAAGATAAATGATAGTATGAAGTAAGTACATGTTGTGATGAATCTAATGATCGTTCCAGATGTAAATGTTTTTCTCCACATATACCTAGTCAAACTTTTCTGAGGTTTGACTTTTCAAAACATCCATATGCTTATGGACGTGACAGAGTCCCTGACGAGAGAGAGAGAGAGAGAGAGAGAGAGAGAGAGAGAGAGGTGTGTGTGCGTGTGTGAAAGAGACATGGACAACACACGATAAAAGTGGAGAAAAAGTGTGCGTGTCTTATGCAAACATATCACACATGCATCTTCGACAACGGAGGCAAGGTGTGGAGATAGTGTGTGGTTGTTTGTAACTGAGAGAGGAAGACCCCTAGCACGTGGCCAAGAGGGGTCTGACAAACAAGGGAGAGAGGTCGAGAGAGACGTACGGAGAAAATGCAGACATGGGGAGGAGAGAGTGTATGTTTGTCATAGAGAGATCCCCTGGAGATCGTCATGGGACTACATGGGTGGGAGATCGAGTGACAAGGTGTGTGCGTGATAGAAGATGCCCCGAGAGATATCGAGATAGACGTATGGATGGAAGGAGACAATACGTGTGTTCCTGATGGCTAGTAAGAGATAATCATACTTAGGAGGGGGGGAGTGCTTGCACCTATGGCCCTGTTTGGATACTCTAACTCAGTTAGAGGTTAGAGTTAGATTCTAACCCTGAACTAACTCTAAGTAAAGAGGTGTTTGGATGGCAGGGTTAGATGGAGCACGGATACGGCGAGGCACCTTCACGAGCGGTGCGAGAGGGAGGGAGGGAGAGGATGAGAAGCTTCGAGGAAGTGGGGAGGGATCTGCTGTAGGGAGAGCGAGAGAAAAAAGTGTTTATTAGTGGTCCCGAGAAGAACTAACCCAAATAAGCACCTCTTGGATGGGTTAGTTTTTTTGGATGGGTTAGATGCATCTAACCTAAACTAACCCTCCTGTTTGGATCTTTTTGGGTTAGTTGACTCCAAACTAACCCAAACTAACTCTAACCCATGGATCCAAACAGAGCCTATGATGGAGTGAGGGATTATGGTACTTAGGGGGGTGCGTGTCACATGGAGAGAGAACAAGGGCGGAGAGTGTTGGATGAGTCTATATGTATAGCGCCAGCGAGACATGTGTATGTGTGAACCAGGGAGATATAAGGCCCATTTGGCTTGCATCGTGAGAAACTTTTGCGTGGCCCGGGGTTGTGGTTGGATTTCATGCATGCTTGTTTGGTTGCTACCCTATGAAAAAGAAAGCCCACCTGGGCTGGGTTCCCTTGCACTTTAATTAGCCTGGCTGAACTCCAGACACTGCAAGTAGCCTGGCCCAAGAGACCGATTTCAAACGCCTGGCTGTGCCTGGTTGTGCGGCCACGAGGCTAACAGCAACATGGATGGATATTAGCATTAAATAATTGATGCATGGATTGATTGATGGGACGTTGATGCTTTGCCTGGCCCAGGCATGAACCAAACGCTTCAGCACCACACAAGCCTGGCCAGGCAGAAATATTTTACATCTCACGTCCACACCAGGCAGTACCGACCATCAAGGCATGAGGGTCAGGTCACGAACCAAACTGACCAATAAAGTTTGAGAGAGATTGAGGAGCCCCGATAAGGCTGAGTGGTGCGTCAGATAGCTGAGAGGGGGAAAGATATATTCCATCCGCTCGATAATGCAGTGCATGTAAATTTTTAAGAAGTCAAACTTTGGAAACTTTGATCAGGTTTACGCAAATGTTATTTATATCTACAATACCAATACATCATACAAAACTACATCTCATGGTGAATCTAATGGTATATGTTTGCCGTACTAGATGTAATTCTTTTTCTCCACGTACATGGTCAAACTTTGTGATGTTTGACTTTTCAATAAATCTATGTGCTATGGACGGAGGTGAGTCCCTCAGTTGAGACAGATCAAGTGCGTGTGAAGGAGAATGAGTAAGTGTGCAAAAAGAGTATGTGTGTGAAAGAGAAAGTGACAACAAACGATAAATTAGAGAGAGAGTGTGTTTTTTCGTTTCTTATGCGAACATATCACGCATGCATCTCCGAGATGGAAAAGCGAGGCGAGGAGATACACGAAGATAGCTAGTGTGTGATTGTTTGCAACGGAGAGAGACACCCCTGTAGCACATGTCCAATAGAGGTCTGGCCAACAAGGAAAAAAGGTCGAGAGGGACACATAGATGGCATGGACGCATGGGGAGGGAGAGAGGGTGTGTTTGTGATAGAGAGATCCCCTCGATATCTTGAGGGGACTATATGGGTGGGAGATCGAGGGAGTGCGTGCGCGATAGAAAGATGCCCCGAGAGAAATCGAGATAGACCATGCACATGTTTGTGATGGATACTAAGATTAGCTAGTCATATACATATAGGGGGGACTGCGTGTGCCTACAATTGAGTGAGATACCATCATACTTGGCTAGTTGGGCATGAGATTGTGTGTGTGTGCGTGTGAGATGGAGAGAGAACGATGGAGAGAGATAGAGTTTTAGATGGGCCTATCGAGTGCGAGTGAGATATGCATGTGTATGTGTGACCCAGGTGGATGGAGAGTTTGAGAGAGGGGGGGAAGAGCTCCGAGACGACATAGTGGTGCGTGAGAGAGTTACGGGCAAAGAGCCAAGGAATTTGTGTGCGTACAATTAGTGCACCCAAGATATCTAGCTTGGACTAGCTAGAGTATCATACATAGTGTGCGAGAGAGACCTATAGATGGTGTATATATGAATGCGAACTAGA
>NC_041393.1:492368879-492369874 GCF_002162155.2 Triticum dicoccoides | reverse complement strand
ATTGAATATTGTCGGTGAGAGAGAGAGAGAGAGAGAGAGAACATGAGTCCGGGAGAGGGGGAGGTCGCGTTTTATGCATCAAAGACTGATATAAACCATGTTTCGATATAAACTTGCATTCAAATATTTAAATTGGAGAACATGTTGTCTGCAATCCACACATGAACGGATATATGCGTGTATCAAACAAGTTCATTAATTTGACTTTCAACATGTTCATGGAGTACTATAATACTGTACAACATGCTACTCGATTGAGGTGTTCAATTTTGGATTTAGTTCACTATTTTGACCTACTGAATGAGCCAGTTCATTGAATCGAGATATTTCATTTTGGGTTTGATTCGCGTTTTTGAGTGGGTCAACTATTTGTCATATAGTAAATCGCTAGCAGCGAGCATGTAAAAACACATTACTCCCGAGCATCATCTCTCCATCTAAAAAAGAAGTGGCAAGCTAATATTTCAAAATTTGATTCGAATTGACTTGGTAAGGTAGACGTGGATGCTCGTTCTCCCAAAATTTGAACGAACCGTTAAACATCCTCTCTGCTCGGTGGAATTCGCCCGAGCAAATAAATGGGAGGCGCGAAATTACCGTCCTATGTGGGACACGCATCAATTGGCCCGTTGTACATCGAGGGTAGGTTTGTAACTTCATCCAAGCGCGCCTTCTCCTCGGCCGAAATGATGTGTGCCGAATAATTCATAAACCATGGTCGGCAAAACACGCTCTCCTCACCCGAAATAGCTCGCGCCCACTATTTCAAAACACGCTCTCCTCGCCCGAATTCGCTCGCGCCCACTATAGTTCAAAACACGCCCTCATCGCCCGAAATCGCTCCCACCCACTATTTGGGGAGAAGCAAAGTTACTCTACTATCCCCGACCCTCAGTACACAGACCCAAGCCGAGAAGCCTATAGGCAAGGGTAGAACTGTAACTCCCCCTCACATTTCAGACAAATGCATCCGTAAGACATGGTTCCACTCCCCT
>NC_041393.1:492353639-492368670 GCF_002162155.2 Triticum dicoccoides | reverse complement strand
ATTCATACCTCGTGGGCGCCAAATCACCTTCTCCCCGGGAAGCTCCCTTCTCCGGAGCTGCAAAACCTCAGCCCCACCTTCATGGCGCCCCCCACCGCACCAATTTCACAGTCGCCCTCCTCCCTAATGCTGGAGACGCTATCCAATTGCCATCATGCACTGGGTCGTGTGCCTCCTACTCCGTGCTGCCGGTGTTGCCTCGATGACGGCCGCGTGAACCGTACCGGAGCCGATTCACCCCCGCCGTTGTTCACGACGCCGGAGCGGCTCCAACTTCGGATCCGTCTAGAGTCCTAGCGCTGCTTCCGCGTAGCCTCGACCGTGGCTACATCGCTCTTTCCCTGCCGCCGGTCACCACCGCAACTGCGCCGGCCTCACCGACTCGGCAGCTGGACCTTCCTACTTCAGCATGCCGCCAGATAGGTCGCACCCTCATCTGAAATCACTTTATTTAGGCGTCAGTTGTCTGAATTTTTATTCTGGGCCAATCGATTCCCAATGGGAAGCAGCACCCCTCGAGGCGGCGGAGCTCCTAGGCTGCCGGTTGGCCGGTGTCTAACGTAAGGGTGCGGGGCCGCAAGTTCGCCGCGGAAGCAACGCTTATATGGCTATCTTTTAGAGTTGCGTGGGTTGAAGGTACTGCCACCGGCGGATCTAGATGACGGGGAGTCTTTGTGGATTGGCCCGGGGGCGGCGCAACCACGGCAGTGTGGTGGGACGGGGACCGGGGTTTTGGCCGGGGCCACGGACGGCGGAGGCAGGCTGCTCTACTGTTGGTCGCTGGCTCTTCAGGGAAGATTCCGAACAGTGTCAGCCGGGAGGCACAAGACGGCCATCAAGCCATCCGGCATAAATCGGACAATACCAAAATAAAATAAAATCGTGTGACCCCAATTTAGTCTTCAGTCAACAGACGTGTGACCACTCTCGTACATTGTTGTTGATCTCTTAGTGTATTTCTTCGGATCAAAGAGATATGTCATTCTTAACATTATGTGTTATCTGCATCTTCAGACACACCGTCTTCCGACTCACCACAGCTGCTCCAACAAGGGAAGCATACACCAGAAGGGAGCTACAGTCCCCACTCAACAGTTCCCTGCATCGAATGCGCGTGCTCGACATGGACAGCCACAACAACTGCAGGGCCATCGACAAGTCAGCACATGATGCTCACTCCTATGGATGGCAGCCAGATAGGTTCTACCCTCATCTTACTTGTGTGCAACATTTATGGCTTTGTTATTCATCTAAGCACGGAAAATAGATCATCACATTTCACTGTATATTCATGCTGATCTCTTACGGGTCTTGTTCAGGAGTTCACGATGTTCCATAGTTCAGTTGAGATACTTGTTCTTTAGGTAACGTTGTTCCATAGTTATCATCCATCAGCCAATGCTATCCCACAAGCTGGTGATTATAGTATTATACCACTTCTAGTATTACCTATGTTGTTCTTTAATACTTTTATGTGCCATCTAGTTAATCTCGAGTACAAACGATACATATTCTGTAGCTTTCATCTATGTTCTTCCTTTAGTTTATGAGACCTGTTGCTGCTAGTTAACCCTAGTCCTACTATTTACATCGTCTCCTATAGGCACTCATTTACATAAATCTAACTACTAGTTGTCTTCCATGCATGTCAGATATAATTGCACACACTGATATATCCACAAGAACCTCACTGAGCAATGTAAAGGCCAATAAACTTGATGTCAATGATACCCAATATGATGGAACATGTAAAGGCAGTTCTTCAGAAGACTTGCAGAAAGATGATGAATCCTCTTCACCCCACAAGGTCCTTGCTCTAACTTGTCCTGTGATATGGGTACGACATGCATATAATGTCCTGGAGTGTATCTACTCTGTTGCAATGCCATGTGCTTAGCATGTTGATATCATGCATGTAAATATGTCATGCCTTCCTGTTTTTCAGTACCTATTCCATTCGTGATAACATGTTTTCAAATTCAAGTACTGTCATTCTACTCTATCGCAATGCCATCTGCTTAATTTGGACATCATGCTTCTGAATATCTTATGCATTGTTATTCATCAGTATGTACTTCATCTGTCTGCCATACCATGTTTTTTTACATTGAAGTGTTGTTCTAGTGCTCTGTTGCAATGCCATCTTATTTTCCCAATCATACACGTGTATGTTGCCTTAGTTATTTTTGTACGTATTCCGCTAGCATATAGTTTTACATTCAACTAGTTTTTTCTGCTGTGTTGTCCTGTCGTATCCCTAGCTCTTACACCATACTCCCTCCGTCCGGATTACATGTTGCCAAAATGGATAAAAAGGATGTATCTAGAACTGAAATACGCCTAGACCCATCCATTTTTTCCGGATGGAGGGAATACATGTCAATATGTCATGCCTTTCTATTCTTCAGTACCTATTCCATCTCTCTGCTGTCGCATGTTTTATAATTAAAGCACCATTCTTCTATACAAGGCATGCAAGGGAAGACGACTATGTTAGAACCTGAAGGGTTACAAACAAGGCCTTTGCAAAAGATCTAAACGCTAGGAGATAGTAAAGCAACTCCAGTTTTTATAGATACTGCTCCAGCACAGAGAAACCCAACTCCTACTGATAATAAGCAGATTCCAGTGGCCAAAGAACTAGTCCGCTCCAGTCCAACAAAAATATGTCAACTCAATTCTAAGAAGCGTGTGCGTATCCTTGCATCATGAAATTTTATAGCATGCTGATCATATTTTCTACATGTTTCTTACCCATCTCTCTTTTAGAAAATAAGCTTAACAGATAGAAGAATTTCTGCAATGGTATCGTTTATGAGGAAAGATTCTTGCAAGAATTCTCTGTGCTCCAATGTAGATGTAAGTACCTGTTGTATATCACTATATTTTTACATCAGCGTGTATTTTGTTAATCGGCATGAATCCAACCTTTATCTGATCTAAATTTAGTTGTAGCAAAATGTATGATTAAAGGCCACAATGTTGATTTTTGTAAGGAAAACTGCCTGGTAGTTTTGCATCCTGAGCTGCATGAGTGTACTATCTCATATCAGTGGGTTTGAATACTTTGGTTCTGCAGTGGGTTTTTCAGTGTTTTTTTACCGTGTTGTCCTGTCCTATCCCTAGCTCTTACATCATACTCCCTCCTCCGGATTAAATGCCACAAAAATGGATAAAACTGGATGTATCTAGAACTGAAATACGCCTAGACCCGTCCATTTATTTCCGGATGGAGGGAATACATGTCAATATGTCATGCCTTTCTATTCTTCAGTACCTATTCCATCTCTGCTGTAGCATGTTTTATAACTGAATCACCATTCTTCTATATAAGGCATGCAAAGGGAAGATGGCTCTGTTAGAATCTGAAGGGTTACAAACCAGGTCTTTGCAAAAGATCCAAACGCCAGGAGATAATAAACCAACTCCATTTTTCATAGATACTGCTCCAGCATAGAGAAACCCAACTCCCACTGATAATAAGCAGATTCTAGTGGCCAAAGAACTAGTCCTCTCTAGTCCAGCAAAAGAATGTCAACTCCATTCTAAGAAGCGTGTGCGTATCCTTGCATCATGAAATTTTATAGCATTCTGATCATATTTTCTACATGTTTCTTACCCATCTCTCTTTTAGAAAATAAGGTTAAACGATAGAAGACTTCCTCCATTGGGATCGTATTCGAGGAAAATATCTTGCGGGAATTCTCTGTGCTCCAATGCTGATGTAAGTACCTGTTGTATATCACTATATTTTTACATCAACATGTATTTTGTTAATCGGCGTGAATCTAACCTTTATCTGATCTAAAATTAGTTGTAGCAAAATGTTAAAGGCGCCAATGTTGATTTTTGTAAGGAAAATTGCCTGGTAGTTTTGCATACTGAGCTGCATGAATGTACTATCTCATATCAGGCACATTACTGAATTGTAGTGCTTCTCTGGTTGCCCATTCATTCATTGTGTCAATGTTGCTTTCGTACTACCTTACCTGGCTGATGATAGCTGTGACATATTGTGTTAATTTGGTGTAGGCTACTTGCCCAAACGTTCGTTGTGTCAATGTTGCTTTCCTATTATCTGACTTGGCCAATGATAGCAATGCTAGTGTGTTAATTTTGTGCAGGCTGCTGAAGATAAGAAGACAAACTCTCAAAACAGCAAGCAACCCCATTGTTTCTTTCCAGTAAATCTAGGCCAGGTAATATGGCAATAACTCATGATTAATCTGTTTGGTTCCCGTCCTAATTTATGCTATGATGCAGCGGTCAAGACACTCTCCACTATCAATAATACAAGCCTGCCAAAATTGCCATCTGAATCTATTCAGTATCCTCTGTCTCGAATGCAACGGAATAATTGTATGTTTGTGAACCAATTAATGGCTGAAGCAATGATGGAAATGGTGGATATATCAGAGGTGCAGAGTCGTGCGACACAACAACTGATCAATGTTTTCAGAGACAGTGTAGCAAAGCAGAAAGAACTTGCCCACATGCTTATGGGCGTCATCTGTGCTGAGGTTGCAGATTGTGACATTGTAGATGGTTAGGTTCTGCTCATTTATTTGCACTGGCATCAATTTTTGATTGCCCAGTGCATGTAATTTCCTGTAATATATGCTGGATGTGCAACACTATTCCATGTATGTCGTACCTTTGCGTGATTGGTTTTGGTCCTGTGCATAATTGCTTGTCGTAATGGGCTCAAATTATCTAATTTGTCCTAAAGACATGTACGAACTTTAGTGGGCTCATTAAGTTAATGGGCTGTTACTAGGCCGGAAGTTAATGGTAGGCCCTCTTACCTCCTGGGTCGTTAACAGGCCGACATCGAAGCGGGCAACAGGTGGCCCCAGTTTACTTCATGGGCCGTTAACAGGCCGTTACTAAGTTTGGGCTACATATGGCCCAACTATACTGTACACCTTTAGCAGGCCGAAGAGAGAGCAGGCTTGTACTGGACCATGAAGACCATGGGCCGCTAAGAGGCCAAAAGTCAGGTCGTATTGTAAATGGCCCAACTGTGTTGTGGGCCTTTAGCAGGCCGAAAGAGAAACCGGGCTGGTATTGGACCATGAAGGGCATGGGCCGTTAAAAGGCCAAAACTAAGGTCCGACTACAAATAGCCCAACTCATTTATGGTCCATTAACAGGCCGAAATGCACACAGGGCCGGGAATTGGCCCAACACTTAAATGGGTCGCTAAAAGGCCAAAACTCAGGTCCGACTACAAATGGCCCAACTGATTTATGGGCCGTCAACAGGCTGAAAGTGACACCGGGCTAGAAAATTGGCCCAACATTTAAATGGGCCGCTAAAAGGCCGAAACTCAGGTCCGACAACAAATGGCCCATCAGATTTATGGGCCGTCAACAGGCTGAAAGACACACCGGGCCGGAAACTAGCCCAACATTTAAATGGGTCGCTAAAAGGCCGAAAGACGTACATCCTGAAAATTGGCCCATCCATTAAACGGGCCGTTAACAGGCCGAAATCACATCGGGCCGATATTGAGCCCAGATATATAGCGGGCTGTTAACGGAATCGAACAGACGATGGGCTTCAATGGTGTCAAATCTTTAATGGGCCATTGACGGGCCGAATTGGCTCATCTCGTATGGGCCGTGGGCTTAAATGGACCTGACACAAGTAGGCCTTATATTGGCTGGCCTGTTAATTTTTACTGGGCCGGCCTTTTCACAGGAATGGGCCTTTGTTGGGCCGTGCCATGTGTCGACGTATCATAAGCGTCTTCCGTCCAATGAGTGGATGACATATGTCCCAACGGTGAGCCGACATGTGTTTCCTCCAGCCAATGATTATTTTACACGTGGAAAATCCCCATTGGTCGGGGCTGTTAACGGGTTATCGGATCCAAAACCCGACTCGATAGCTTAACGGCGTTCCGTTACGGTGGATGCCACATGTCAGTCACCCTTGACGAAAGCACTTTTGTGATGCGTGATTTATCGTCATGGAAGTGGACACTTCCGTGATGATAATTTTGGTAATGTCATGGAACACTTCTACGACAGCACAGGTATGACTATCTTGATTTTGTCATAAATTTGTCATGGATGTACATGCATGACAAAAAACGCGACCTACTGTGACAAACACGTATCGTCACGGAAGTGTATTTTTTATAGTGTATGCTGGCGATTGCGTGGACCGCAAGTCAACATCAGGCACATGCCATTTCGTCGCACGATCTTTGGTCTGTTGGTCCTCGAAGAAACAGAACTGCATATCACTCTCCACTGCAGAAGTTGAGTACATTGCTGCTGGATCATGTTGTGCTCAATTACTATGGATGAAGCAAACACTCAAGGACTATGACATCACCATGAAGAATGTGCCTCTCTACTGCGATAATGAGAGCGCTACCAAGATTGCTCATAACCCAGTTCAGCACTCGAGACAAAGCACATCCAGATTCGTCATCATTTTCTTCGTGATCATGTGTTGAAGGGCGACATCTCCATCGACCATGTTAGTACTGAAGATCAACTGGCTGATATTTTCACTAAGCCCTTGGATGAGAAGAGATTTAGCAAGTTGCAGTGTGAGCTAAATATCCTAGAATCTTCGAATGTTCTCTGAAATGGACACACATCCTAACACTTATGCTGACTTGGTGACTTAGATGCGCAACACACGAAGTAATGTTTTTCTTCAATCAATGAAGACTAACCCTCTAAGTGTGAAGAATATAAAGAAGAAATTGATTCTCATAGCCCTACGACAATTGTACACGGCGTCTGAAATCAGCTTTCTTATACGGTGGGTCACGCCACCAACCAAAGTTGAAAATCTTCAATTTGAGTTTTTCTTTGTTTTTGAAATTTCTTAGTTTTTCAAATTCTTCAACTTTGCATTGTCTTCACTCTTTCTGGTGTTGTTCTTCATTTGAATATATATTGTTCTTCATTTGAATATATATATATATATGTATGTATATATATATATATGAGTTTTTATGTCCTCTACAGCATTCACTTATTGCTATTTCTTCAAGTTGATTTCTTCTGCTAAGTGAATGTGACCGGACCCTTCCCCCTCTATGCTAAACTCAACCCAGTCTATTCACAAATTCTTCATGTGCGTTCTAATTTGAAACTCGTTCAAAATCTTCACTGAGTCCTTGACAGCTGAAGAATTTGCGAACGGAAACTTAAAACAATCTTATCTAAATTTTTGGCTTTGCCGCTCAATCCGTTTCGCATCCCATGACAATACTTATCTATTCACCCACGATCCTACATTATCGCCACCTCACAGTACGTGGGTGACACATGTCACGTGAATGAGAAGGGCCAGGGGCACGTTCGTGCGAAATCTTCGCGTGTGCAGTTTTTCACCTCCGCTATAAATACCCCTGCCTCTTTCTCACTTCACTTGTACTCCGCTCGATATCACTCTCGCTCGAGCTTCCCGAAACCCTAGCGCCGCCGCTACTTCATCGTCGCCGGTGAGGAAGAGCTTCACTGCCTCGACCTCATTGCCGTCGTACTCGCGCCGCTTGCGGATTTCTTCACTCCGCCGCCGCCGTAGCCGTCTTCCTCTACCGAGTTAGGGCATGGAAGATCTGAATGGACGAACTTCACTCCTACTCTTCCCAGTTCGTCGTGTTCTTCACCTCGGGTAATTAAAAGTTACTTTTACTACCCGCTTTGATTCATGTGTTTTTTCTTGAAAATCTTCAAAGGTGTTTGTTCTTCAAATCTTCACACACTAAACACCTCACATGTTATTTGTTCTTGATTCGTTTCTCTAAGCAATGATTTTCTTCAAGATTCCTCATTTGTGTGGATTCTCAAATCTGTACAACTCTGGAACCTAAGATAAAGAACGCTTAGTGAAATTCTTCAAGACTCATCTGGTCAAATTCCTCAAACCTATTCTTTTTGAAAATCTTCTGAGAACGCATATGACCTCTCCAAATTCCTTGCAACTATACTCTGTTCACAGGTACAAATGTCCACTGCTGAATCACTAGGTTCTCATCAACTTAACTCATTTGCAGCGTTCCTCGAAGAAAAGTTGCATACCTCTTCAGAAACTTCAGTTGTTCATATTCCTCAGCTGAAGAAAATGGGCGATGGTAAGAAGCCATAGAAGGGAGGAAAGAGGCCTGAGGTAAATACTGCGTTTGAAATCCCTGAGGACATTTATGCTGGGTACTACACACCCCCTGAAGAAGATAGAAATCAGCGCAAGGTGCGCATTCAAAAGATTGAGAGGAGATGGGCACGAGAATGGAGGGAGTACAGGTATGTTACTCCCAAGTACATGAAGAAATTCGCGCTCAACCCTCCATGCTCAAGACCTCCATTGGCACCGGGCCAATTGGCAGATCCCACCAGCCTTAAGCGTGGTGAGGACTATGCTGATGATGGGCAAAGCGCCAGGCTAAACTGGCCAAGCAAGCAAAGGAAGCAGTGAAGAAATTCAACGCCGACTCTGCTGCTACTATTGCCTCTGCTGGGGCCTCTGCTAGTCAGCCAAAGAAGGCAATGCATAAGAAGCCTGCACATAAGTTCAGTGCTTCACCTTCAATGCCCTCACAGCCAGGCTCCTCTGCTATGCCCTCAAGGCCAGAATCTTCAAAGCCCTCACGGCAAATTCCTCAGACTGCTCCTTAAAAGTCCTCAGCTCCTCCGTCAAAGTCTTCAGCTGCTCTGACAAAATCCTCGGCACATGTGCATCTCCCCTTGTACCAAAGGACTCAAGGCTTCTCTATTGCCTCAGGAGCATTTGCAAGCTCCTTAGCTGCTCGAAATTCCTCAGTTGGTTCCTCTCTGTTCAAGAAAAAGGCCACTGCTGGACGAGGCCTTCGACCAAGTCCTCACAAGAAGCAGGTCACCTTCCAAGTGCCCTTTGATGATGATGAGGTTGATGATGAAGAACTGGCTGAAATCATCAGAGACAGGCAAGCCAGGGCCGCTAGAGCCAAAGGCAGCAATGTGTCGCTGATATTGGATCCAAAGTTGATCCTCGACTACATTGACCTATGGCACAATGATCCTAACATGCCTTTGCCAGAGATGAACCTCATTCCTGGTCAAAGTCATGTTTTGAGTGCCTTCATTGAGGAACAAAAATGGAAATTTGAACAAGGTAGAAGTTTGAAGAAAGCGCAGTACAAGAAACAGCGCTACCTCAAGGACAATGTCCTCACTCTCACTCCTGATCAGCTCCTTGCTTTGCAAGTTGAAATCAAACAACTGAGTGATGAATTTCATCACTACCATGCTGATTGGAAAGGCGCCAAGGTGCGTTTCGTCAATCTGATGAAGAAATTCACTTCAAGTGTTGCTCCACCTATGCACGTTGACGTTCCTCAGGCTGAAGCATCTGCTCAGCCTACTAAAGAACATGCCAGCACCGCTGATGACAATCAGGCTGCTGAAGAAAATGAGAGTACCAGGGCTGATGACTCCATTCCAGCCGCTAAAGATATTCCCAGGGCATCCACTAGTGGTGCGCCTGAAGAAAATGAAGAAATCAGGACAACTGCAACAGTTGCGCCTGAGGAAAATGATCCAAAGTCCTCTGCACCTCCTATGCCTACCCCAACTCCAATCCTTCCATCTGCATTAGATGCGAAGAAGACCAAGGCTGCAGAGCATGCAACTGTGAAGAAAAGGAAGGCATCAACTTCATCAAATTCTTCAGCTCCGAAGAAGATGAAGCCTCTGACTAGTTCTATGGACAATCCAATTGATGCCGTTCCAGTCTCATCAATGCCAACAAAGGACCTTGTTCCTTTTGGTGAAGATTATGTGATTCCCGATGAATCTGATGAAGAAACTCCTTCTGCTGCTTCGACAGAGCAGTTGGATGAAGAAATTGAAGTGGACAGAATCCCTTCAACCCTGGTCATCTCCTCACCTATGCCTCAGTTCACTGTTGAAGAGGCAGGTGTTGAAGAAATGGGAGATGAGGATGTGGACATCGGCTGTACCACACCCGTGCTCAATGATGACTTTTGGGAAAGTCAGCACCCCAACTCTCCGTTGTTCACTCCACTCCAAGCAATTCCTCAGTCCCCAGCTGCTACTGAGGTGCTAATGGGATCTGAAGAACCTCATGCAACCCCGTCCGTCCATGAAGAAATTCTAGCCACTAGTGCTGAAGAAAATGTAAATGAAGAATTGAAGACCCAGGCTGAAGCTGCAGAAGAGCCTGAAATTCCTCAGCCTGAGGAACCTGAGATTGCGATTCCTGAGGTGGTGATGCAATTGATTGATACTCCTCAGCCCAAGCCAAAGGATCCCTTCTCTAAGAAGCAAAAATTCAAGGCTGATGATTTCTTCGGCGAGCACGTGTTCTTCACTGAATTCAACCCCTATGACAATGCTCGTCTTAGAAGGAAGCGATTTTGGACTGCCAGCCAGGCCAACTTCTATTCCTCGGTGCTTCTCAACAAGGACAAAGTCTTCGACCACGAGCACATTCCTCATGTGGACATGGAATCCATGCCTTGCTTCACACAAGTCCTCAGTATGATTCATGATGCAGGTCTGCTTAACTTTTGCACTGACATCGTTGGCTGGAATGAAGAGCTAATTCTCCAGTTCTATGCGACGCTGCGTATCACTAGTGAAGCAAATGACATCAATCCTTGGGTGTTGGACTGGATGACCGAAAACACTCACTACAAGGCACCAGCCTCTGAATTGCTCCATGTCTTGGCACTCAGTCCTCCACCTGAAGGTGCTTGGTGTCTGTATGATGAGCCTGAACTAACTGCTCATTATATGCAAGTGCTCATGAAGCCGCTGAAGCCTGGTCAAGCCCCAAGGACCAAATTCCTCGTGAAGGAATTGCTCTATGTGCCAAGAACCATCTATCGCATACTGACGAAGACTATGAGTCCTATCAAAGGCCATGACTCATCCGATGAAGGAGTTATCGGGATGATGAAGAATATGCTTTTCAACATAATGCATGGCATCCCCATAAACTATCATGATTTCTTCATGAGGACTCTCGCAAATGTTGCACTTTCACCATTTGAGCTGAAGCCTTACGCGCCGTGGATCATGAGATTCCTCAGATCAAGGTCTTCACTCAACTACAAGGCTGATTTTCAGAATCACCTCAGCTACTTGCCCCCCATTTAAGTCCTCAAGCGGACAATTTCCTCATCTGATGAGAAGGGCAAGTCACCAGCCGTTATCGATGAAGGCATTCGTCCATTGGATGGTCAGTTCTGCAAAGTTGCATCTTACTCCACCAATGATGACTCTGCCACACATGATTCTGCTGCCAATGCTCCCAAGTCAGGTCCTCAAGCTACTGCTCCTCGTGTGATGACTGGCCGTGAATTGCTTATAGGTCTTCACCAGAAGGTGGATCGAAACCACAAATGGGTTAAGCATCAGTTTGGTTCTATTCTTCACAACATGACTTCTACACATAATACAGTGAAGAAAAACCACTACTACCTCCATGAAGTGTTTGATCGCACGTGGGCTATTCTATCACATCTATATGGTGAAGAAGATCTGAAGCAAATGGGCTTCAAGGAAGACTTTGTCTGGTCTGCTCCTCCACCGAAAAGACTCAAGAAGGTCAAGGTTCCTTCCTTGGTGGCTAGCTCATATTCTTCATCGCGCGCCACGGACGAGCATGAAGACTTGGACGACACTGCAACAGGCCCTACAATGACTCAAGACCATGACAACGCTGGCGCTCCTCCATCATCATGATATTCTTCAGGGGCGTTAGCCCTCAGTTTTAACCCTTTTGGTCGTTCGATGACAAAGGGGGAGAAATTTGAGTTAGTCTTCAAGCGGGTCTATCCTATATGGGCGTTTTTTTGCTAAGATACAACTCTCATTCTTCTGATGACTTTGCTGGATCGAGTTGTAATCTTAAACTCTATGGTGGCCTAATACTTTTGTTGTGTTCTTCTGCATGCTTATTCCTCATTAATGTTAATGCACGCATGCTGAATTACATCAGTCACCATATTTCATCATGCATTTCAAATTCTTCATATTATATGTCAAATGCGTGTATGAATTACAAGATATAGGGGGAGATCTCCATGATTATACTCTTCAAGTGTGCATTGCTTCAAAAGCAAATTCCTCACTATGCACATCTTCAGGGGGAGTTCTTCTATATCTTGCAATCAAATTCCTCAATATCAGTATTTACACTTCATATGTTTTTCCCCGTTGAAAACTTAACCTATATTGTCATCAATCACCAAAAAGGGGGAGATTGTAAGTGCATCTAGTGCCCCTTAGTGATTTTGGTGTATTGAAGACTTATAGGTTAAGTGACTGATGCGTTTGAGAGTGTACACAAGTCTATAAGTCTATGAGGAGTTTGATATTTATAGAGAAAGTCGACCCCTAAAAATGAAGTTCTTCGGCTGAAGACTTTGGATTTCTGAAGACTTTCTGAAGACTTTGAAAGTGAAGAAATTGGTGTGACCTTGAAGACTTGGTATTCATTCGAGGAACATGAAGCGTGAAGACTTTTGTTTTCGTAGTTTCATTTTCTCTTTCTTGAGTCATAGGAAACACCGTACTGTTAAAGGGGGTCGAGGAAATACTAAGGAAAAATTTCCATGTGATGCTCAACTCAAAATCCTACACCTACCAATCCCTTTGAGTGAAGCCATTGGAAATCTCATACAGTTCAGTCATATTCTCCAGTGACAGAGACGAAGTTCTTATGGTCTCTGAGGAATTTGTTCTGATTGAGGAGTTAGGAATTCGCCAGTACAAATTGCCTACATAGTGAGGAACATGATAGCCCTGAGGTATTTGAGAGTCAAATATTCCGACCGTTGTTGTGCTATGCGCCAACTGTCCCAAAATATCTACCCACCTAACGGTCAGATTAGACAAGGGCATTTATGTCTTATCATGCCGGGCTGCTCCCTAGGCTATAAATAGCCGCCCCCCTACAACCACTAGCTGGTTGGCTGCTCCGAGAGAAACTGACACTTGTCATTTGAGAGCAACCCATCCTTCGAGGACTTTGAGCGAAAATCATCAAGTGAGGAAAACCCAAACCCCAAACCTACAAACCCCAAAGTGATTCAGCATCACTGAAGAGATTGATCCTATGTGGATCTGACGCTTGTTTCCTTTGAAGACTGTGCTTCTTCCAGACGGTTAGGCGTCAAGGTCTAGAGCATCCAAGAGGAATTGTGGATTGCCGAGTGACCAAGTTTGTGAAGGTTCGGAAGTCACCTGAAGAATTACCACGAGTGATTGGGCAAGGTGTGTGACCTTAGCTCAAGGAGAATACGATGAGGACTGTGTGTCCTCGAGTTTAAATACGCAGCCGCTCCAACCAGATGTACAACTGAGACAGCAGTTGGAACTGGTCTAACAAATCATTGTCTTCAGCGAGCTTCCTGGTTCTATTTCCTCAACTCTTTAATTTCCTCATATCTATTGTTGTGTGCTTGTTCATATCTGTGTGAAGACTTTGGCTGAAGACTTTCTCAATTTCCTCAGTTCAATTTCTTCAGTCTGTCCGTCTTCATCCTGTATTATCATGTGTTTACGCTTTCTGTACTCTGTGCTTGTCTTCATTTCATCATGATGACTACGCGTGTGTTCTGCTATGTTTACCTTTGAGTACTTATTCCGCTGCAAGTAGTTCTTCATTTAGGAATTTCCTCACCAGCAAATTCCTCAGTGAAGAATTCATAAAAATCGCCTATTCACCCCCGCCCTCTAGTCGATATAACGCACTTTCAAATAGTGGAACTAGATGATGAAACATAACACACATAAATAGAAGCCGATCACCTCTATGATCTCTCTTTAGGACTAACTTTTTGTTGGAGAAGATAATGCACGAAGTTGGATGAGGAGGATAGCAAAACCAATCTCCCTTTCCGCAGTCCCACAGAAATGTAAAAATGTTGCTCGTGTGACATTTTGGCGGAACTGCACAAAACACTCTTCAGAGAAGTGATTTGTGCAGTTCACCAAAAGGTCGCAATAGTAACGAGGTGAAAATGGATAGCCCTGTTTGCAAAAGGAGGTCGAAAGGAAACAATTACTGCCCAATAACATGAGTTGAAGACACATACCCGACAAAAAAGAAGCATGTTCCATGTAAAAAGGGAAAGATAGCACATGGTGGTTTATCAAAAATGGTTTGAGGACGAGATAGCAAGATAGAAAGTACGTCGGCCGAGATACGACTTAAGCAAACAACTAAAGAAGATCCACATGCAGCAATGTGGGAAGATGGGCAGTGGAGCAAGGTCGGAGGAAGCTGTACCTGAGGGTCGTCGGGATGTTACTAGGAGGGTGCCGGCGGCCGGGATCTGCCCATACTGCGGCAGCGAGCAAGTGGCGAAGACCCTACCACGTTGTAGCTTGGTCAAAGAGAACAGCGGGTACCGCAGATCGGGACGAGCTGCCTCAACACCGTCGAACGGAGAGATGATGCATATCCTCCCTTTCCGCCGGCGGACGGGATGCGGCCGGTCACTGACCAACGCTGAGAGAGAGAGGCAAACCCATTTTTCCATTTTCCCCACGGCAATCATTTTATATTCTAGGCGTGGTACCCGACCCTCCTTCGAGTAAACAACCGCTACATGCGTCAAATTATCACGTGGGCTGCCTTTTCATACAGAAACGAACTCCACCGTGTACCCGCGCGGGTGTGGCCGGGAACGAGACATGAGTACGTGTGTCCTGCGTGTACTTCTTCTTTAGGCGCAGGTACGTACGTGGGTGGGTGTGAGAGAGATGGTTTGTGCGAAACAGAGGCAATGTGTTGATGATATCTCGATCAGAAAAATGTAACATATGCAATGTGTGTGAAATGGAGTCATGTACGTGAGATATCGATAGAATTGAAAATAAGGATGAAGTGTGTGGCTGCGCGATCGATAAAGAGTGCCATCGAATTTGTGTTTGCCCACGTCAAAGATACAGGACGGCTGGCCTGCTGGAATTTGAGAGGGCAGAGGTGCAGTTCTTCTCCGTGGCATGGATACCTACCTACAACGTTCGACTATCAGTGTGTGTGTGCG
>NC_041393.1:492292964-492353346 GCF_002162155.2 Triticum dicoccoides | reverse complement strand
CTAGTATATGTGTGGGGAAGGAGAGAGAACTAGCTATGTACTGAGGGAGATCGATCGACATTCATGGATATGTGTAGCATAGGAATAAGGTTAGGAAAAAGACAAAGGTAGAGCGTCGGAGGGTTGGTGGTGGAGTGGCGTCTCACAAATGGTGGGAGAGGCCTGCTAGACAAATGGAGGGTATGAGTGCAATATCAATAAGAGAGGGCGGGGGATGTCTGTCTGTCTATGCACGTGCGTGTGAGAGACGGGTCAGGAGGTATTCAAGGATGATGAGGGGAGAACATATGGTTGTGGTAAGCATGCGTAACTACATAGGAAGATCAACCATCGTGTGTCTGAGAAAAGGAGAGACATAACTAGCGAGGTAAGTGTATCGGTGCTTGGTGAAAATAAATTATAGTCGACCTGGCTATATGTAGGGAGATCAGTTCATATACACGCCTGCATGTGTTAGAAGCAAATAAGGTCCGGAGAGGCAGACAGGGGGAGAGGGTGTGGCTAGGAGGTGGTGCGAGAGGCCTACCATGTCGAGGGGGGAGGAGTGTGTGAGCATGTGATAAATGAAAAGAGGGGGCGGGAGTGTTCACCTACGTGGAATCGTATTGGACATATGGTGGCATGGACAGTGAGAAAATAAGAGGGGAAGTATATATGTGTATGTTGTAGGCACACTTGGCTAGAGAGGTATATCGACTGGTGTGTGCCAGAAAGAAGGAGCCGGGGGCCTACACACACCGCTGGTGGACGACCTAAAGAGAAATAATGAACGTGCGCGATGGAGGGGACGCTAAGGGTGTGTGAGGGGGGCGGGCGTGTGCATGCACGATAGAAATTTAGCGCTAGCTAGCTACAAATAGAAGAGGATCGTGAAGGTGCAAAAGACGAACAAAGATCATAATTCATTATTAAAAAAATGGATACGGATACTTGAAGAAGATATCATAATGTAGAACATTAATTATAATTTGGGCTAATGTGTGGCTTTTGCAACTCAGGTCTAAATACTTGTCATAATGTAGGGGCGGGGCACTATACTTTGTGTGATAAACACGTTGTACATATGGAACATGGTTTAGATTATGAATATATAGTTAGTACATCAAATGTACTATTATTTGGAATCAACATCAAGTGTATTCAAAAAATAGAATTTGAGTTCATGTAGTACACGTAGTTCATATCTATCTCTATAGTAATCATGTGGTGTGTTATTAAGGTAATACACGAATGATGGTTGAAGTTGGCAACAATCATGATTGTAGATTCTTTTTGAAATAGAGAAACGAATTCAAATTTAGTTCGAATTGCAGCGGTAGTATAGACATTTGGAATGCACTAAAATGTTGGTATGAGTAGGTTACATGCATTATATAGCAAGCGAAAAAATTTAATCGGACATAACATGGATTCATACTCCCTCCTTCCATCTATATAGGGCGTAATGAGATTTTTAAGACCGCCTTTGACTATTGACAAGATTAATAGTACATGACATGCACAATGTGAAAATTATATCATTGAAAGAACCTTTCACAGACGAACTTAATGGTGTGCTTTGTGTAAGTTGCATATCATATATCATTGCTCTAATATTTGGTCAAAGTTAGCATCAAAAAACGCATTAGGCCCTATATAGATGGAAGGAGGGAGTAGCTTTGAATAGCATTTGTATAGTAAAACGGGACAAGACTCTCTCTTTGTATGGTGTGAATAGTTTTATTTTTTTCGTTTTCTTTTTGGTTGAGGGAAGTGCGAATTGATTTGGTACGTACAAGTACAATATTACTACACGTTAGGCTTTTCCCTAAAATTCAACCCGCGTCTTGTTATATCCCGAAAATTCAGATATCGTGCTCTCAAAACTGGCGCCTTCACAACCCGCGCCTTGCTATCCCGAAATTACAACACGCGCGAAAACTCCCTCCAGCTGCCAAATCCCGACACGCGAAATCCCCCTTCTAACCCTGAGCCGAAAGGGCCGCTAGTTCAAATCGGTGGGGGGTACTTTTGTAACACACCCTACATTTTGGACAAGCGCGTCCCTAAGTCATGCTTCACCCCCTCCCATCGCCCCCTTTTCGCCATTCGAAATCCCAGGCCGCGAAACCCCACCCTCCTCCGTCCGCCACGTCACCGCTGCCCAGCCGGAGCCTCTTCCCCGACGATGTTGTCCATCGCAACAGCTCGACATCCCTCGTCCACCTCCCTGTGAGGATCCGTCGTCCATCTCGCCGTCCCGCCGGTTCAGCCACCCCGTCCTCCACCTCCAAGGAGATGCTCCAACGATCGCCTCGTCTATCGCGGCTGCTCCATCCCCACAGCGCCGCCTTAACCTGCTCCACCGGAACCGCAGCATCCTCACCGACTCCTCGGACGAAGCTGAGGCCTACTTGGCACCACCAAAGAGGTTGTACACTCATCGCATCGCACCTTCTCCTTAACTCGACCTCCCGGCGCCGACGGTGCTCCATCCTGCACCCCCATGGAGCGGCTACCTTGAAGTCGGCGCTGCGGGCGACATCTCCACGGCGGCTCTCTCCCAGTGCGAGGCCCCTTCGGCGGCGGCGTCCATACCAGTCAGATCTGCTGCTGCTACTCCAGCTCTCGCTCTCTCACTCGTGCTGCTGCTGCTGCTCCGGCTCTCGCTCGCTTGCCCAGCTGCTGCTGCTGCTCTCCCCCTCGCTCGTGCTGCTGCTCTGCTCCGATTAAGCCACACTTCAGTTGACTGAATCGACTTTTGGGTCAGTCGATTTTCAGGGGTTGGGGGCTCGCCAGAGTTAAGGAAGAACCACCCGCAACGGGGATGGGGGCTCGCCGGAGAGGTACCCCACTATCTATCTTAGGGTTCAGGGTGGGGGGCGGGGGGCCTAGAGGGCTGGCCGGGGTGGCGGTGGTGAGTTGTTTCGGGGCGGCGAGGCGGCGCTAGGGCCGGCGGTTCGGTCGGTGGTGGCTGGCGGCTCAGGGGGGTGCAGGTTGAAGATGAACTGCAGGCCCTCCCCAAACTACATGCCAAGTGCCTCTCTGCTACCATTGCATTCAGTTTTGACAGTAGCATTCAGATTCCAGAGTAAATTTCAGTTTCGACAGTTAAGTTCAGAGTCAACAGTTTTTACCTCATCTGTTGTACTCAGGTGGTTTTTGGTGATGTTAATTTTACATCCATTTTACATCATCTATTGGAGATGCTATTAGAATCCCACTTGAGATTGATGATGTCTGTCTTGTGCTGCTTCAGCCTTGACGTCTTATGGCTCACCAGAGCTGCTCCAACGACAGAACGATCCATCACAACAGAGCAGTGCCCTGGACGCCGTCTACAGATTCCTCAGATCTTCCTCCACACCTCCGACAGACACCTCTTCCTTAACTGCTTCAGTGACCAACCCAATGATGCTGAGGTCGACACGGCTACGGCAAAGAGGTTGTACACTTGTTGCATCACTTATTACATTCATGTCGATCCATTAGGGCTATTTTGGTTCAACGGAAAAACATAGCAATAGGGAATTTTCCAATGGCACTCTACTATTCAATTATTCGTGCATTTTGTTGAAAGGAATGAAGCAAAACATCCACCTGGACCTACTTTTCAAAATCCTATGCATGAAAACAAGACCAAGTGCATTAGTGCTAGAATAACATTCTAACTGTACATGCTTTCGTATGGTTTCACTTTATTTTGGCCATGTTTCTTTGCATTCCTCTGCTCTTGCAATTCGTGTAAACCAAACACCCAAGTTGATAGAAATCCTGTGTTTACAAATGCTCTGTTTACCATGTGCATTTTCCTATCCTATTCCGGTGTTTTTCCTATCCCTGCGTTTTAAGAATCATGCAAGCCAAATGAGCCCTTACATAATTACTTTAGTTACAGGTACGTGTCGAAGGGAACTTTGTGTGGTTTGTCCTGCTCCTGCCGCGACGTCGTCCACCTCACCTGAGCTGCTCCATCGACAGAAGCATCCACCAAACCAGACATCACGACTCCTGACCATCTTTCGCCGCCTCAGATCTCCTTCCCTGCCGTCGGCACCCACCGTAATGGCATCACCATCATCGACTCAGCAGATGAACCTAAGGAGTACACATGTCCACAAGAGAGGTCGCACTCTTTTGTTTCTGCTTATGTTATGCATTGCTTAAACTTACCTGCTACTTTATCGTCATGTTCAGCTCTTGGACTCCAAAGTCAGGTCCAAATTAATGTTCAAACTTGAGTTCTAAATTAGTTGTGGGGCACATATCGAGGCAGCAATGAATAGTATGTCTGTCTAATATCTGGTTCACCTAGGGTATGCCTATGTTGTTCATCTTGGGTGGGAAACAAATAGTAAAGCAATCATCATCTGTCTTTTTATTAATTTAAAGCAATCATCAGCCTGCTATCATTATTTTTGGATCCATCCACTGGTTGTTACCATCACTCTAAATTTTTGCATGCTCTCCTTACATAATCTCACCATATTTTTTCGTATGCATGTCAGATATTGTACACAGTCATGCTGAACATGTAGAGAAAAAGAGAAGAGTTTTGCACGGCAATACAACGTCATGCAGACATTGCTCCATGGTGGGTTCAATGGCAAACCCTCCCCACCCCTCTCCAGATTGTAATCCAGAGGAAGATATCTGTTATGAGGCGGATTCAGACGCCGCTGACCACTCCTATTTACCCCCAAGGTGTTTGCTCTACCTTGGCATGATGATGTTAGTCATATCATGCATATGTTGCCTTGCCGTGCCTACTTTTGACATCATATATGTCATCTGCTTAGTTTAGACATGTTCTGTAATGCCACCTGTTTAGTTTCTATATCATATATAGGAATTATGCAGTCTCATGTCTTTTAGCCAGCCATAATATACATGAAATTGCAATGCCATCCTGTTTAACCAGACATCATATATTTGAATGATATCTTGCCCATCCTTTTCTTCATTACATTTCCATTTGTCGACAATGTTTGTACATTAAACTACTCTTCCTGTGAATCAGCCATTTGGGTGGGAGATGGAAAAATCTGGAGTGAAAACAAGGCCTTCAGAGCAAACAATGCTACCTGTCGAAGCAGATCTCTTGTTGGGTCCCGATAGCTCCTCAGAGATGGATTCAGAGACAGATGACCAGTCCTCTTCCCCCACTAAGGTGTATGCTCTAACTTGGCACGGTTATACTGCTCATATCATGCATATGGTGTCTTGCATTGCATAGTTTAGACATCATATACACAATATTCAACACCATGTTCTTAGTTCAGACATCATATCGAATGCCCTCTGTTTAGCATATAAATCACATATGTGAATTAAATGATGCGATCCTAATTACTTAGATAACATGTAGGTGATTTATGTCATGCGATCATGTTTAGTTATTCATCTTATCTTTGAATTATGTTATGCTATGCTATCCAGTTTAGATAGACATCATATGTGTGAAATTATGTCATGCTATCCGTTTTAGTTAAACAATATACATGTCAACTATTTCATGTCCTCTTTTTTCCACACTATCTATTGCACCTGTCTCTCATACAGTGTCTGTACATTCAACTATATTTCCTGTTTATCAGCCATTTGAATTGGAGCGGGTGATGCCAGTATCTAGCGGACTAAAAACACGGTCTTCAAATAAAACAGTGCTACCTCTTGGTGGAGATAGCACCCCGGTTGTACATGCACAAGAACCAGCCATACCACACATAACCCAAACTCTCGCAGATTGTACCCCTACTATGATGGACAGAGAACCAGCTTCACCCAATCTAACCCCAACCCCAACCGATAGTAACCCAGTTCCTGTTGACACAGCACCATCTCCACCACAGAGCTCCCAAACAAGAGAAGTTAGTAAGGCAGCTCCAATGCCCAAAGGGCCAGTACTATCACGGCGAACCCCAACTCCACCAGTTAGTACGCCTATTCCTGTGGAGGAAGCACAACCAGCTAGTCGTAGTTTAGCATCTATCGCATTTGATGTTGTTAAATCGTACGTGCGTATCTTCCCATCTAGGAAATATTATACTGAAGATGAAGGAAAATGCCAGTTGCAGGTGTTTTTCCAGGAGTTATGTGTAAGTAATGTTATCCATGGCAATTACTTTGCTTCGTCCCATACATCCTACCTCCATGATGGTTATAATACAGCAAATTTTCCCATTTTTCTCTATAGAGAAGGACCAATTTGGAAACTCAAGATGAGGTAACCTGTGCTAATACCTCTGCTATCTTCAAGAATGCTTGGTGGCAGTATCAGAATTACCTGAAGAAAACGTACTTCACCGGCAAAGAAACTCATCAAATTCCCTTAAGTTCTCCTGAGACACATTTACTGGATGATGACTGGGAATGCCTTGTTTTGTACTGGTCCTGAACCAAGAATATGGTAAGGTCTATGAGCTCATTTTCTATTTTTAAGTATTATATTCTTGCGTCTTATTGTACTCTGTTCATGTAGAACAAGTGCCTAAACCTGAAGAACAAGTGTTCTAATTTAAGATTCCATTGTTATCATAGTTCAAAAAAGCGCTAGGCGTTAATTGTGCATTTTTCCACCGCCTTGCGCTTTACTGACCAAAGCGCATGCTTATGCGCAGTTATACACAGATTAAGCGTAGTTATGCGCAATGCGTTTTGCCAACGCCTAGAACCTAGGCGCGCTTAAGCGCTCGCTTAGGCGCGCCTTTTTTTAACTATGATTGCTTTGCTCTTGTATCAGTGTATTTACTCATACAAACTTATTTTTAAATTGAAGGATACAATCGAAACTCCAATGGCACAGCAGGTATGTTCACGCATGTTTCTTTAACAGGTTTGCTCTTATCAATAGCTCTTTTGATTTTAATTTCAATTGTGTATACAGTTGACTTTCATATCATGCACATTACTAGCATCACAACAGAGCCAATAGTGTTGTTGTACATGTAGACCCGTGGTACCCATCTGAAATCTTGTTGTGTCGTGTAGTTTCCCACGCTTTGTATTCTTTCATTGTTGCTTTGTCTTAAACTGATATGATTTGAACCGTGTTTCTATTTTGATTTGGCAAGACAATGCAGTGACGATAGGACATAGATATATGTTTGTTTGATGCTTTTATTATGTACTAGTACTTGGCAATAGAAGACTTGGTAGTTTAATCATGTCCACCTTACTAATGAACTGGTTCACCGAAATGAGTTTCATATACTAGTACATGCTAAACTTGTTATGTGTCTGCTTGTTTCTTCTTTTAGAATGCTGACAGAATATTAGGGAAGAGTGCCTTATTAAGCAATGGTAAAGGAAGTAATGCAGATAAGGTTCAGGATTGTGACACATCCTTGTTGGTCTCCAACAAAGCTGATAAAACAGCTAAGGAAGACTATCTTGAAGACAGCGAGACAACCCCAAAGTCTTGTCTTGGTTTAGTGTTCGAGTTACTGGCCACTACCGCTTGTACAAGCTATTCAAACTCACTGTCTGAATCAGTTCGGTTTCTTACGTCTCAACTACAAGCTGAAAGACATCGATCAGCTGTGCTGCGACAAGAAGCGAAAGGACTGCGGAAGTCCCTGGAGCATTCAGATGCATACTTTTTGGTGCAACAGCAAGTGTTGGAGGATTTTAGCGCCAAACAGGACAAAGCTAATCAGCTTGCTAAGCTTATTGCCAGCATGGTGGATACCCAGGATAATGTTTCTTGAGCTCTTCTGAAGTTGTTTCAGTTATGCTCTTGTTTTGTTGCCGCGTTTATTTGCACTGGTGCCCAATTTTGATGGCCAGTGTATGTAATATGCTGCCTTGTTCCCTATATTTGCACTGGTGGCGAACTTTGATGCCCAGTGGATGTAATATGTGTAATAGCGGTAATAGGCTAGCGTTAATTGCTTGCTTATTTATTTCCTTATTGTCTTGTTTAGTTGTTTGCTTGTAGTCACTTCAGTTCTTTTTCTGTGTTTTTCTAGTGGCCACAATAGCCTATTTTTGGTAACCAGGCCAAAATAATCATGGCAACACACGGACTGTTGTAACCATGGGCCTCCTGCAAGCCGTATGATCCATGGGCCTTCTTCCGGCCGTAGGATCCATTGGCCTTCTATACGGGGCGTAGGATCCATTGGCCTTCTACGGGCCATAGGGTCCATGGGCCTTCTACGGGCCGTACGATCCATGGGCCTTCTACGGGTCGTAGATCCATGGGCCTCATACGGGCCGTAGATCCATGGGCCTTCTACGGGGCATATCATCATTTCGCCAATCATGGGTCATACTATTCGTGGACCATAACGGGCCGTTAATAGACCGTATTTGATAACTCTATGAAAACAGCCCAACAGGTTTTTTTACATGAAAACGGCCCAACGTATTACCGGTCCGCAAACGGGCCGACTGTAACGACGGGCTGAATTTGGCCCACAAGCAGAAAATGATAGTAACAGGTCGTATGTAACCGAATGCTGCAAATGAGACCAAGAATCAATGGGCCCTGAGAAGGCCGAAAGATAACTTGGGCTGGAAACGGCCTAATGGAATAACGGGCCGTTAATGGGTATAAAGTGATACATTGTTCATTACGGGCCAATTTCACCACGGGTCGTTAATGGGCCGAAAGAAGTCATGGGCCACACATGGGCCGGAAGTTAAAACAAGATGGAATCATATTGGACGGCCCAAATGACGCTATTGGGCCTAATTCGGATAGGGCGTAACAGGCCCTAGGTTAGCGGGCTGTAAATGGGCTACATGCGAACAGGCCGTTAACAGGCTTTCCGTGGGCCGGCCCGCCACCTTTTGACCAAGTCAAACGGGCCGGCCTTTTCACAGGAATGGGCCTTTGTCGGGCCGTGCCACGTGTCGCCGTATCATAGGCGCCTTCGGTCCAATGAGCGGATGACATCTGTCCCAACGGTGAGCCGACACGTGTTTCCTCCAGCCAATGATGATTTTACACGTGGAAAATCCCCATTGGTCGGGGCTGTTAACGGGTTATCGGATCCAAAACCCGACCTGATAGCTTAACGGTGTTCCGTTATGGTGGATGCCACGTGTCGGTCACCCTTGACGAAAGCACTTCTGTGATGCGCGATTTATCGTCATGGAAGTGGAAACTTCCGTGATGATAATTTTGGTAATGTCATGGAGCACTTCTACGACAGCACAGGCATGACTATCTTGATTCTGTCATAAAATCGGCATGGATGTACATGCATGACAAAAAACACGACCTACTGTGACAAACACGTATCATCACGGAAGTGTATTTTTTTGTAGTGCTAGCTCAATATGATGACTACTTGATAGTTTAGTGCACCATGCTTAACAACTTAGAATCGGGACTTCAAAGACGTTTTGAACGTCATGGGCCATATGAGATGTTCCAGGAGTTGAAGTTAATATTTCAAGCAAATACCCGAGTTGAGAGATATGAAGTCTCCAACAAGTTCTATAGCTAAAAGATGGAGGAGAATTGCTCAACTAGTGAGCATGTGCTTAGATTGTCTGGGTACTACAATCGCTTAAATCAAGTGGGAGTTAATCTTCCAGATAAGATAGTGATTGACAGAGTTCTCTAGTCACCATCACCAAGTTACTAGAACTTCGTGATGAACTATAGTATGCAAGGGATGACGAAAAAGATTTCCGAGCTCTTCGTGATGTTGAAATCGACGAAGGTAGAAATCAAGAAAGAGCATCAAGTGTTGATGATTGACAAGACCACTAGTTTAAAGAAAAGGGCAAAGGGAAAGAAAGGGAACTTCAAGTAGAATGGCAAGCAAGTTATCACTCCCGTGAAGAAGCCCAAAGCTAGACCAAAGCCTGAAACTGAGTGCTTCTACTACAAAGGAAATGGTCACTAGAAGTGGAAATTCCCTGAATATTTGGTGAATAAGAAGGATGGCAAAGTGAACAAGGGTATATTTGATATACAGGTTATTGATGTGTACCATACTAGTGTTTATAGTAGCCCCTGAGTATTTGATACTTGTTCGGTTGCTAAAAATTAGTAACTCGAAACAGGAGTTACAGAATAAACAGAGACTAGTTGAGGGTGAAGTGACAATGTGTGTTGGAAGTAGTTCCAAGATTGATATGATCATCATCGCACATTCCCTATACTTTCGGGATTAGTGTTAAACCTAAATAAATGTTATTTGGCGTTTGCGTTGAGCGTGAATATGATTTGATCATGTTTATTGCAATACGGTTATTCATTTAAAGTCAGAGAATAATTGTTGTGCTGTTTACATGAATAAAACCTTCGATGGTCATACACCCAATGAAAATAGTTTGTTGGATCTCGATCGTAGTGATACACATATTCATAATATTGATGCCAAAAGATGCAAAGTTGATAATGACAGTGCAACTTATTTGTGGCACTGCCGTTTAGGTCATATCGGTGTAAAGCGCATGAAGAAACTCCATAAAGATGGATTTTTGGAATCACTTGGTTATGAATCATTTGATGCTTGTGAACCGTGCCTTTTGGGCAAGATGACTAAAACTCCGTTCTCTGGAACAATGGAACGAGCTGCTGACTTATTGGAAATAATACATACCGATGTATGCAATCGAATGAGTGTTGATGCTCGTGGCGAGTATCATTATTTTCTGACCTTCACAGATGATTTGAGCAGATATGGGTATATCTACTTGATGAAACATAAGTCTGAAATATTTGAAAAAATTCAAAGAATTTCAGAGTGAAGTGGAAAATCATTGTAAGAAGAAAATAAAGTTTCTGCGATCTGATCGCGAAGACGAATATTTGAGTTACGAGTTTGGTCTTCAATTAAAACAATGTGGAATAGTTTCACAAACTCATGCCACCTGGAACACCACAACGTAATGGTGTGTCCGAACATCGAAACCACACTTTATTAGATATGGTGCGATCTATGATGTATGTCTCTTACCGATTTACCATTATCATTTTGGGGTTAGGCATTACAGACAACTACATTCACTTTAAATAGGGCACCATCAAAATCCGTTGAGACGACGCCTTATGAACTGTGGTTTAGCAAGAAACCAAAGTTGTCATTCTTAAAGTTTGGGGCTGCGATGCTTATGTGAAAAAGTTTCAACCTGATAAGCTCGAACCCAAATCGGAGAAGTGTGTCTTCATAGAATACCCAAAGGAAACTGTTGGGTACACCTTCTATCACAGATCCGAAGGCAAGATATTCGTTGCTAAAATGGATCCTTTCTAGAGAAGGAGTTTCTCTCGAAAGAAGTGAGTGGGAGGAAAGTAGAACTTGATAAGGTAATTGTACCTTCTCCCGAATTGGAAAGTAGTTAATCACAAAAATCAGTTCCAGTGATTCCTACATCAATTAGTGAGGAAGCTGATGATGATGATCAATAAACTTTAGATCAAGTTACTATCGAACCTCGTAGGTCAAACAGAATATGTTCCGCACCAGAGTGGTACGGTAATCCTGTTCTGGAGGTCATGTTACTTGACCATGACGAACCTACAAACTATGAGGAAGCGATGATGAGCCCAGATTCCGCAAAATGGTTTAAGGCCATGAAATCTGAGATGGGATCCATGTATGAGAACAAAGTATGGACTATGGTTGACTTGCCCGATGATCGGCAAGCCATAAAAATAAATGGATCTTCAAGAGGAAGACGAACATTGATAGTAGTGTTACTATCTACAAAGCTCGACTTGTCGCAAAAAGGTTTTTGACAAGTTCAAGGTGTTGACTACAATGAGATTTTCTCAACTGTATTGATGCTTAAGTCTGTCCGAATCATGTTAGCAATTACCACATTTTATGAAATCTAGCAAATGGATGTCAAAACTGCATTCCTTTATGGTTTTCTTAAAGAAGAGTTGTATATGATGCAATCAGAAGGTTTTTTCAATCCTAAAGGTGCTAACAAAATGTGCAAGCTCCAGTGATCCATCTATGGAATGGTGTAAGCATCTCGGAGTTGGAATATACGCTTTGATGAGTTGATCAAAGCATATGGTTTTATACAGACGTTTGGAGAAGCCTATATTTACAAGAAAGTGAGTGGGAGCTCCGTAGCATTTCTAATACCATATGTAGATGACATATTGTTGATTGGAAATGATATAGAAATTCTGTATAGCATGAAGGATACTTGAATAATAGTTTTTTCAAAGAAAGACCTTGGTGAAGCTGCTTACACATTGAGCATCAAGATCTATAGAGATAGATCAGGATGCTTCATAAGATTTTTCAATGAGTACATACCTTGATAAGATTTTGAAGTAGTTCAAAATAGAACAGTCAAAGAAGGAGTTCTTGCCTATGTTGCAAGGTGTGAAGTTGAGTAAGACTCAAAACCCGACCATGGTAGAAAATAGAAAGATAATGAAAAGTCCTTCCCTATGCCTCAGTCATAGGTTCTATAAAGTATGCTATGTTGTATACCAGACCTATTGTATACCATGCCCTGGTTTGGCAAGGGAGTACAATAGTGAACTAGGAGTAGATCACTAGACATTGGTCAAAATTTATCCTTAGTGTAATAAGGATATGTTTCTCGATTATGGAGATGACAGGAGGTTCGTCGTAAAGGGTTACGTCGATGCAAGTTTTTTGACACTGATCCAGATGACTCTAAGTCTCAATTGGATACATATTGAAAGTGGGAGCTATTAGCTAGAGTAGCTCCGTGCAGAGCATTGTAGACATAGAATTGCAAAATACTTATGGATCTGAATGTGACAAACCCGTTGACTAAAATTATCTCACAAGCAAAACATAATCACACCTTAGTACTCTTTTAGTGTTAATCACATAGCAATGTGAACTAGATTACTGACTCTAGTAAACCATTTGGGTGTTGGTCACATATCGATGTGAACTATGGGTGTTAACCACATAAAGATGTGAACTATTGATGTTAAATCACATGGCGATGTGAACTAGATTATTGACTCTAGTGCAAGTGGGAGACTGAAGGAAATATGCCCTAGAGGCAATACTAAAGTTATTATTTATTTCCTTATATCATGATAAATGTTTATTATTCATGCTAGAATTGTATTAAGCGGAAACATAATACATGTGTGAATACATAGACAAACATAGTGTCACTAGTATGCCTCTACTTGACTAGCTCGTTGATCCAAGATGGTTGTGTTTCCTAATCATAGACATGAATTGTCATTTGATTAACGGGATCACATCATTAGGAGAATGATGTGATTGACTTGACCCATTCCGTTAGCTTAGCACTTGATCGTTTAGTATGTTGCTATTGCTTTCTTCATGACTTATACATGTTCCTATGACTATGAGATTATGCAACTCCCGTTTACCGGAGGAATACTTTGTGTGCTACCAAACATCACAACATAACTGGCCGATTATAAAGGTGCTCTACAGGTGTCTCCGAAGGTACTTGTTGAGTTGGTGTATTTTGAGATTAGGATTTGTCACTCTGATTGTCGGAGAGATATCTCTGGGCCCTCTCGGTAATGCACATCACTATAAGCCTTGCAAGCAATGTGACTAATGAGTTAGTTGTGGGATGATGCATTACATAACGAGTAAAGAGACTTGCCGATAACGAGATTGAACTAGGTATTGAGTTACCGACGATCGAATCTCGGGCAAGTAACATACCGATGACAAAGGGAACAACGTATGTTGTTATGCGGTTTGACTGATAAAGATCTTCGTAGAATATGTGGGAGCCAATATGAGCATCCAGGTTTCGCTATTGGTTATTGACCAAAGACGTGTCTCGGTCATGCCTACATAGTTCACGAACCCGTAGGGTCCGCACGCTTAAAGTTCGATGACGGTTATATTATGAGTTATGTGTTTTGATGTACCGAAGGTAGTTCAGAGTCCCGGATGAGATCGGGGACATGACGAGGAGTCTCAAAATGGTCGAGACGTAAAAATCAATATATTGGACGACTATATTCAGACATCGGAAAGGTTTCGAGTGATTCGGGTATTTATCGGAGTACCGGAGAGTTACGGGAATTCGCCGAGGAGTATATGGACCTTATTGGGCCATATGGGAATAGAGGAGAGAGGCCAAAAGGAAGGAGGCGTGCTCCCCCCCTCTGGTCCAAATTGGACAAGGGGTGCAGCCCCCTTTTCCTTCTTCCTCTCTCCCTCTTTCCTTCTCTCCTACTCCAACAAGGGAAGGAGGAGTCCTACTCCCGGTGGGAGTAGGACTCCCACCTTGGCGCGCCCTCCTCCTAGGCCGGCCGCCTCCCCCCTTGCTCCTTTATATACGGGGGCAGGGGGACACCCCATAGACAACAACAATTGATCCCTTGGATCTCTTAGCCGTGTGTGGTGCCCCCCTCCACCATAATCCACCTCGATAATACCGTAGCGGTGCTTAGGCGAAGCCCTGCGTTGGTAGAACATCATCATCGTCACCATGCCGTCGTGCTGACGAAACTCTCCCTCAAAGCTCGGCTGAATCGGAGTTCAAGGGATGTCATCGAGCTGAACATGTGCTGAACTCGGAGGTGCCGTGTGTTCGGTACTTGATCGGTCGGATCGTGAGGACGTACGACTACATCAACCGCGTTGTGCTAACGCTTCCGCTTTGGGTCTACGAGGGTACGTAGACACACTCCCCCCTCTCGTTGCTATGCATCACCATGATCTTGCGTGTGCGTAGGAAATTTTTGAAATTACTATGTTCCCCAACACCTAGCCACATCATATAAATGGAAAGCTACTGAAGGAGGTGAATTCTTAGGATCATAGTAGAAGTTTTGCACAAAAGTATTGGTGAGTAAGAGATACTGTTCGATCCGATCATGGAGGAAGTTAGTGAGGCTTGCATTATCAGCCAAAGAATAAAAGTCTTCATAAATCTCGGCTGCTCTCACGAAATCATCACAAGGCCATTCACACGGCCGTACTTCTGCCACACGAGGAAGATTAAACTTGCCCTTTTCTTTCTCCTTAGCTTGTTTATCCTTAGAGCCTTGGCTAGATGTAACGCCCCGAATCCGATGCGCCACATGTCTTCAAGTTATTCGCCGTCGTTGCCATATCATTTGTTTGCTTGTTGCATTTTGCCATGTCACCATGTGCATTGCATCTACGTGTTTTCATAAAGCTTGCATCCGTTCGTAGTTGCTGTGTCCCCCCCCTTGCCTTTGTTGACCGATCCGAGTCCCAACCGGGTTTTGATTCCCTCTTATCAATCCACCTAACCCCTCTTTGCTCAGTGCATCGACCTCTTGCGCGCGTCCGGAAACTCCCCCGAACCCGACCCGCTCTGTCGTTACCAATGGGTCCGGATCATCTCCAAACATCCCTAAAACATCTATGTTTTCTTATTTGGACTTCCCAAGCCTGTTTTATCTTGACCGTCCGATTTCGATCAGATGATCCAAACTCTCCTCCTTTCCATATATATAGTCCATCCCTAGTATTTTTTGGTAAAACCCTAGAACCTAGGCCTCCTGTCCCATCCACCCATCGCCGCCGCCGCACTCACCTTCCGCCTCGGGATCCTCCCAGATCCCCTTCTCACCCAACCAGCTACTCTCCTCTGAGCATCCCTCGATCCCCTCCTCAATTTCTTCATCGAGCCAACCATCACCCTGCCTTTACTTGATCCACCCATCCAGCCTCGAGCCTCCTCTGCTTCACGCCTCCCGTGCAGCAACTAGGAGCCCGAGCACCCGCAGATGCTCCCAAGCTGGCCGGTCTCCGTCTTCCTGTTTGTGCAAGACGATGAGATGCCCAGGTCACGCCGTCGTTCCCGCGCCACCCTCTTTTCCTTCCTTCTCCCCTATTTTCTTTTCCCTCGCTCATCATTCTGTCTTTCTCTCTCCGATCAGGAGCAAGCCGCAGCTCCATTGGTGCCTCTGCCTTTGACCAACGTCGTCGCGCTTCGAGCCCTCATCGGCGAGCTACCGTACCAGCAGTAAGTCCGGCCGCCCCAAGCTCTGCTCCTCCCTTGCCTCTGCTCCATCGGGAGACGACCACGCCAGCCTCCTCTCGCCCCCGAGGGGCTCCTCGAGCACCTCGTCCCCGACGCCGGCAAGTTCGTCGCCGGCAAGACCTTGCCTTGCCAGATCCACCACCTCCGTCCAAGGCCCCGGGGACCTCATCGTCCTAGCCTCCTACGCCGCGCCCGCCACTGCAACCACCCCACGCTGTTGACTGCGTCGCCCCGAACCGGCCTCCTCTTCGCCGTTTCCAGCTCCTCTGGCCAACTCCCATTTCCCCGTCCTCGGCGCCGTCTGCAGTTGCGTCAAGCCGCTGCCGCTGACTCTGCTTCACCTGAAGCGGGGGTCCTCCTTCTGCTTCGCCCCGCGTCAAGGCCCGCTTCCGTTGACTGCCTCCTCGCTCAATCTAGTCGAGTCGTTGACCACAACGCAGCAGGCCCAGCGCGCCTCCAGGCCCAGCTCCAACACACTGCACACCCCGGCCCGCCGTTGCACCTAGTGGGCCGAGCCCATGGGTGAGCTCCCCCAGCCCCTCCAGATTAGGCCATGCGTGTTTTTTTCCTGTTGCGTTTTATTCTATTTTCTAGAGAGACTGCATATACAGATTGACTCTTGTTGTTCATGCATATAATAACTCCACAACCGTGCATCGGATTAAAATGTTTTAAACATGTAAATGCTTAGAATTTTGTGTAGTTTAATAATTGGCCACTTTCATCCATGTTTAAAATGTTTAAACTTGTTGTTTGTTTAATTTTGCTTAAATGCCATGTTAAAATGATTTATTTCATAACTAAATAACCGTAGCTCCAATTTTAATAAACTTTATATGTAAATGGGGTGGGAAAATGCCTAGTTTAATTTGGTGCACTTACTTTGCATGTTTAACAACTCTAAAACTGTGTAATAGGCAGAACAGTACCAAATCTAAAATATGCACATGAGGATTTTCCGGAATTATTGTTTGTTGTTTCCGGCCTCATTTAAACTTGCCTAGATAGGTAGTTTTCATATGTTTCACCTCTTGCCATGTTTAACAATATTTAATATTGTTGTACCTAAACGAGAGCGAACTAAATAACTCGAATGTGGTGTTTCGTCAATATGCAACTCGTTGCAAATTGAGCTCCACTTAATTTGTAGTATTGTTTGTTGCATTTTGCCATGCCATGCCTCATTAAACCGGACATGCATCATACTTGTTTTGCATCATGCCATGTTTATGTGTTGAGTGTTTACCTTGTTGTTTGCTTCTTTCCCGTTGTGCTCTTTCTCGTTAGTTCCTGTTTCGTTGTGAACGTGATGATCCATTCGTCTACACTTGGTTCCTCTTCGTGGCTTCGTCTTCTCCATGAACTCGTTCTTCTTCCTAGCGGGATTTTAGGGAAGATGACCGTCACCTTGGATCTCATTACTATCATTGCTATGCTAGTTGCTTCATTCTATCGCTATGTTGCGCTACCTATCTCTTGCTTATCAAGCCTCCCAAATTGCCATGTCAGCCTCTAACCTTTTCACCCTTCCTAGTAAACCGTTGTTTGGCTAAGTCACTGCTTTTGCTTAGCCCCTCTTATAGCGTTGCTAGTTGCAGGTGAAGATGAAGATTGTTCCTTGTTTTAACATGGATATTTTGGGATATCACAATATCTCTTATTTAATTAATGCACCTATATACTTGGTAAAGGGTGGAAGGCTCGGCCTTATGCCTGGTGTTTTGTTCCACTCTTGCCGCCCCTAGTTTCCGTCATACCGGTGTTATGTTCCTTGATATTTTGCGTTCCTTACGCGGTTGGGTGATTTATGGGACCCCCTTGACAGTTCGCTTTGAATAAAACTCCTCCAGCAAGGCCCAACCTTGGTTTTACATTTGCCTCACCTAAGCCTTTTTCCCTTGGGTTTCCGGAGCCCGAGGGTCATCTTATTTTAAACCCCCCCCCCCCGGCCAGTGCTCATCGTGAGTGTTGGTCCAACCTGTCAGCCGCCGGTGGCCACCAGGGGAAACTCTGGGCTTGCCTACCGGAAGTTTGGACAATCCGGTGTGCCCTAAGAACGAGATATGTGCAGCTCCTATAGGGATTTGTCGGCACACTCGGGCGGCTTTGCTGGTCTTGTTTTACCATCGTCGAAATGTCTTGTAACCGGGATTACGAGTCTGATCGGGTCTTCCTGGAAGAAGGAATATCCTTCGTTGACCGTGAGAGCTTGTGTTGGGCTAAGTTGGGACACCCCTGCAGGGTATAAACTTTTGAGAGCCGTGCCCGCGGTTACGTGGCAGATGGGAATTTGTTAATATCCGGTTGTGAGAACTTGACACTTGACTTAATTAAAATGCATCAACCGCGTGTGTAGCCGTGATGGTCTCTTTTCGGTGGAGTCCGGGAAGTGAACACGGTTTGGGTTATGTCTGAACATAAGTAGTTTCAGGATCACTTCTTGATCATTGCTAGCTTCACGACCGTTTCGTTGCTTCTCTTCTCGCTCTTGTTTGCGTAAGTTAGCCACCATACTTGCTTAGTCGCTACTGTAACCTCACCACTTTACCCCTTCCTTACCCATTAAGCTTTGCTAGTCTTGATACCCATGGTAATGGGATTGCTGAGTCCTCGTGGCTCACAGATTACTATCACAACAGTTGCAGGTGTCGATGATACTAGTGCAGGTGGTGCAACTGAGCTCAGGTGGGAGCTCAACGAAGATCTTGGTCGTTGCTATGTTTCATTTCATGTTGATCAGTAGTGGAGCCCAGTTGGGACGATCGGGGTCTAGCATTTGGGGTTGTCTTCTTTCTTTTGGATTTGTCCGTAGTCGGACCTATGTGTGTACTCTGAATGATGTATTATTTATTTAAGTACTTGTGTGAAGTGGCAATTGTAAGCCAACTCTTTATCCCTTTCTTGTTCATTACATGGGATTATGTGAAGATGACCCTTCTTGCAAAACAACCACAATGCGATTATGCCTCTAAATTGTGCCTCGACACGTGGGAGATATAGCCGCATCGTGGGTGTTACAAGTTGGTATCAGAGCCTCGACCGACCATAGGAGCCCCCTTGATTGTTCATAGTTGGCCGATGTCGAGTCTAGAAGAAAACTTTTTCGGAGTCTACTTATATCAGAGAGTAGGAATTCTTTTTACTCCTCTACCCCTTCGTCACTCTGGTAAGGAATCTTGACGTAGGTGTTTTGAATTACTCCTCTTCCCCTTCAAATTTTTCTTTAGGATCACGCGGTTAGTTTCCGTTCGTTGTCCATCCTCTTTTGAATCTGGCGCACTTCTCTTCGAGTGGTTTCGATCTTTGTCATTGATACGTCCATTTTGCATCATGCTTTTATATCAATATTTATTGCATTATGGGTTGTTATTACACATTATATCTCAATACTTATGGCTATTCTCTCTTATTTTACAAGGTTTACCATGAAGAGGGGGAATGCCGACAGCTGGAATTCTGGCTGGAAAAGGAGCAAACATTGGAAACCTATTCTGCACTGCTCCAAAAATCCTGAAACTCCATGAAACTTATTTTTGGAATTAATAAGAATTATTGAGCGGAAGAAACACCTTAGGGGGCCCACACCCTGGCCAGGAGGGTGGGGGCACGCACACCCCTACTGGGCGCGCCCACTGTCTCCTGGGCCACCTGGTGGCCCTTCGATGTCCATCTTCTGCTATATGAAGACTTTTACCCTGGAAAAAAATCATGGGCAAGCTTACGGGACGAAACTCCGCCGCCACGAGGCAGAACCTTGGCGGAACCAATCTAGGGCTCCAGCGGAGCTGTTCTGCCAGGGACACTTCCCTCCGGGAGGGGGGAAATCATCACCTCGTCATCACCAACGATCCTCTAATCGGGAGGGGGTCAATCTCCATCGACATCTTCACCAGCACCATCTCCTCTCAAAACCCTAGTTCATCTCTTGTATCCAATCTTGTATCCAAACCACAAATTGGTACCCGTGGGTTGCTAGTCTCTACTCCTAATGTCTCAGTTGGTAGGTCGCGTTTCGGGTTTTATTTTCGTCCTATCTCACCCGGTCTTTTTTGGTACTTCTTTGGTACTTCCTTCCACGTCCTGCTCAGCCGCAAAAAACCAAGAAAAACCCCACAATCGAGTCCCACACCCGCCCCCACGCGCCTAACCTCCCGTCGCATCCATCTGTCACGAACAAAAACAAATCAGCAAAAATAAACCGACGAAAATGAACCAGCGGAAAAAAAATCAGGACGAGGCCCCCTCGCACGTAACGCGAAAAATCGCTCGATCCAACTCCTCCCTCTCCCTCGGTCTCACCTCTCCTATCGCTCGATCTCGCTCGGTCCTCTCGTTCGCCGCCCGCCACCGTCCCCAGCCGCCCTGCTCCGCTGTTGCTCCCTCCGCCTGCCTCGCCCCTGATCCCCCAAGCGAGCCTCCGTCCTCCTCTCCAACCCCGACCTCCACTCCACCGCGCACCGCCGGCGACGACTCCTCTCCCAGGCCGCGGATCCACCCGAGCAGCCGAGGCAGCGGTCAGATCCGCCCGCCCTCCTTCACTCCCTATTCGCGCTGGAAACCCTAGCCACCCGACCATGCCGAACGACCGCAGGCACGAGGAATCTGCTGCTCCAGGGACGCCGCCCGCCACCGCCGCCGCCGCGAATCCCCGAGGACGCCGCCGCCACCGCCGCGGATCCCCAAGGGCGTGGTCGCTTTGCCCTGATTGGAGGAGACCGTGCTTGCCTTGCCTTGTTTGGAGGACGAACACAGGTATTTCGAGGCCCATGTACGTCAATCCCGACCTCCGCTTTCCCCGTTTTCCATCGAGGGCCGCCGCCGCTGCTTTGTCATCGTCCGTGGATTCAATCGGCCTTTCCCCCTTTCTCTATGGACATACTTCTAGGAGCTGCAATGCTCAAATTGCCACGGATCTTAGACTGGTGTCAAGATGCTATTGACAAGATTTTGAATTGCATCAAACGGTTTCAGGTTTTTTCTTCAATTTCAGTTACGATGTTCATGTTCAGCTTATAATCAGGTTTATATATCAGGCATGCGTACTGTTGTTTTCTGCTGTCTCATTTGTTCACATCCGTTCACATGAACATTACAGATTCAGCTACACATGAATTTGTGTTAGATCAATTGCAATTTTAATTATTTTGGCCTGGGATACCACTTCAACATTTTTGAAAAGTATAAGATATTCATTGTTATTACTCCAGTAAGATACCCTTTGTTAATATTGCCCTATTCCTTTTCCTTTTTTCAGGAAAGTGGAAGGAGTGATGAAGAACTAAAACAAAGTTACAGTGGGCGTTTTTATAGGAACAAAACTGAAGAATTTGACATTAACATAATTTTAGTACTAAATCAGGTGTCCCTGGTTTTGTTAGCATCAGGACATGTTGACCTAATTGTCCATGGTTACACTCATCTTCAAACGGCACAACTTGTTTTGGTGCACACCTTCTCTTACCATATGATGAAAACAGGTATTCTATGTTCCATCCCTCTCTTATTTCACACTGCATTAACAATGTTTTTTCAGTATGTGGATTTGCCTAACTTTGCCTTATTGATTATTGATTTTGTTACTCATGTGTACACAAACCCTGCCTAATTAATTTAGTCTACTATATCTAACCATATGAAATCTGAAAGTTGATTCGGACTACTTGCTTGGTGGTGTGGTACATTACCTTTGTTTTTTTAACTATGAGAGCAGAACGACAGCGCCGACGTGGATGACTCGGAGCTTAACCTTGTCAAGGGCCGCGAGCAGCTGTGACTTTCTTTTCCACGGGAAGATGGCCAAGGGCGCCATCAGCCACTTTGTCGTCGCTGTCGAAGAGTCCGAGCTCGTGTCCGCATCGGTTGCATTGGTGCCAATCAGGTGCTAATCTGACTTGTCCAATTTCAAGTGGCCTATAAAAGAACCAGGGTTGAATGCACATTACCATCACACTGCCATTTAGTTTTCGTTGGTACGCAATACTATTGCTACAATTCTATTTATAGATTTTTTGGCCATTTTGTCTTTGTCTTTGTCCATGGTCAGATCATGGTTTTTAGGCTTGATTGTTATGAGTCAGTAAGGTTAGAATGAGCGGTAATGGTTTAACTACTCACGCCATCATGTTTTTAGAGAACATTGTTGTCCACATTTATATCATATACTTCCAAATTATAAAGCATTCTTGTTCTATGTAAGTTACCTGTTATCCACACAATGCAAGTAGTGGTTCAGAACTACAGAGAAAGGAAGCACCAAAAATTTGTTTTTTCATTTCTTGTTGGTGATAAAACTGGATTTTGCTTTGCCATGATCCTGTGTCGGTGCCTTTGTCTCTATCAAATATTAGGGGTAATGACTTTTCTGTGCTGGATCAACATGCAGAACTTGCGCCCACCTTGAAGCCATTAATCCAGGGAAGTCAATTTCAGTATATTCAGGACATAGCCAGTAGCTTAGCAATTTCCACGACTATGTTTTGTTTAAAATAAAGTTGTATGCAGAATATGCATGATGCTCTCTTCTATCAAAGTATATCCATGTGTCTATTTTGTCATCCAGTTGCAATGCACGGGAACCTTCGATTTGATTCAGTTTTATCTTCTACTGCAGATAGGGAAATATGGACATTGGATATCCATTTCTTAGGTGTCAATCTGGTGCTTAGGCTGTATAATAGTACATGGCAGAGTTCTTCCAGCTACTAATTCAGGTAATCTGATTTATAGGTTAGGCACTTTGCTTTAAGCATAGTTACCTATTCGATGGTGACCAACCTTCCGTCAGATGCGCCGTACAAACAATTCAGGCGCTTCCTTAAAATTTATTACTTTAGAGACATGGGGATCCTGAGGTTGACACAGTTGATTCTCGCTGCTGCTTATGCATCCCTGGACTTTAGTTAAATGTATATTATCTGGATATTTCCTATACTTTATCAAGTGTAGGGTTCTGAAAATAAGGACAGCCATTTGGTCCACCTTTTGCAGTTCATCATAATAGCATATGATGTTAAAAAAATGACAACTTGCCAAGTTACAGTTCTGAAATATTTCCTTTTGTAGCATATGTACCAACAAGATGGTGAACTAGATTCAAATTTCATACTCCTCTTTTCCGTGAAATATTTCCTCTGCCTTTTTATTTGTCATTTATTTATGTTTGGATGCTCGTGTTGCAAGGTTCAGCCACTGCTTCAAAATTGTAGGAATTTCTTGTGGTCTCGATTGCGAATTTCTTGTGGTCTCGAATGGATGAACAAAGAGCGCTAGCTTTGTAATGCCTGTGAGACAATATGTGGGAGAGTATATTGATTTATTTTTTAAGGGAAGCAAGTGACTTATGTCAATGTAGTCATATAGGCCATGAGTTATCTTCTAGCAAAAAATATAGAAATAGTTTCTTCTTTGTCTATTCCTCTTTTTTCTTTGTTGCTTCTTTATTTTCTCAATGTTGAGCTTCCCTGTATGATGATTATAATGAGCCAGATTGGCAAAGACTGGACATTCTAAATTTGGAAGAATGCAATGATCATTTTTTTGTGCAGTTGTAAATGCAACGCATAATGAAACAAAACATAGATACTCCTAGGCTCGTTCTTTCTACTGCAATTAAATACTTATTATGACACTTTTGTCAATCTTTTAGGCATGTTTTATTATCTTCTTCTAAAGGTTTGGAGATGGTGGCCTGTGAGGAGGATTTCAGGGGAGATCGTGTGTGAATATAACAAGAGGCTGAGATTTGACCTGCACTGTATGAGAAAAGCAGGTTCAGGAGCTCCAAGCTAACAATTGCCAGAGCTTTCAAAAGATGTAAGATTTCTACTTTCTAGGTTCTCTCACAAAATTTGTTGTAGCCTGTTATTTTGTATGGCAGTCGGGTTTGTTGTAAAATGAGCTATAGACCTATTGTTCAATTTTGTTTGATATAGAATAATATTTTGCTGTTCTGGATGGATTTTAGGAATCCTTTTTTATGTGGGAGCGATTTTTCTGATTCAGTCTCTGTAGTGATATCATAGAGGCACTACACTTTTGACATCTGCTGAGAAATAGTCATTTAAACCTGCAGATTTTTTACAATTAAAGTGAAGATACTGTGATGGTGTCATTTTTTTTAAACATCGAAGAGGAATTTCAGGTTAGCAGAACCTTCTTTAACTTGCTTGTCAATTCCTACTTCATACAGTTCAGGTCCTTAGCAGATATCTGATATCCTGAGTGATGATCCTCTGTGATCAATGCAGGAAGGCACCCCTTTCTTCTTCAGAGGCCAACGTATTTGGGAAGCAGTCATTAGGGAACTTTTATCAAGAAGTAGCCTTCCTACAAAAAAAAGGTGTGGTCATTGATATCTGGGTTAGATAGAAGCAGTGTTTGAATTTGAACTGTGCATGAGTCTCAAGATCTATTTTGTTGCCATATTAACAAATCAGTTGTACAGGTCACACCTAGAGCTAGCGCCACCACCGCAAAAGAAATGGAGAGATAGATTAGTAACTTCACACCAACCAAGCACTAGATAGTATGGCCTTTTTCTATTCATATCACTTCTCTGTAAATGCATCCGAGGTTATTTTGTCCTGAATGGACATCTTTGTGTTTTGTTTAAAATCTCGAGTCACTCTATGATATGCATTTTGAATGCAGTAATAGATGGGTGATTCAGTCTGTTCATATTGATAGATAAGAGTGACACTTAGAATGATAATTCAGATATCATTTTTGTATTCAAGATGCAGGCTGAATTTCACACTTCTGTAACTAAAGAACTATTGTCTCAGCTATTTTGTGCCAGATGTACTTATTGATTTCATATATGGTGCAGGGTAGTTGATTCTTTAGAAGTATTTGGAGCAACCAAAATTGAAGTGAGAACACGATACTTCACTGGTGTGTCCATACATATGTCTATATATACGGTGGAACTCCAAGTGAGTACGAATCAAATGAATGATGCCCCAAGAGCTCAGGTGCATTTCAAAATGTTCTATTCCTCCCACATTCAGCCAACTGGAGTATCCTGCTCTCCCTTCTAGAGGTTCTACAGTTCAATCGCTATTTTACAAATCAGGTGCTTGCATTCTGTTGTATCAAGATGTGTAAATAGTTAGTAAGTTGTATGCTGATTACCAAGTTCATTGACTTATGAAGGAACTCTAACTCGCGAAAGTCTACATGGAATGAGTTCTGTAGTTCTCATATATTTTTTACTAAAAGAAAAAAGAATTTACTTGGTTCATCTTTTTGTTCTGTAGTAATCGATCATATCATATAGTTTTGAAGGATCTGACATTTTAAGTTGTCTATAAGTATGCATGCTTGGGACAAGGGTGGATGAAATATCAATTGGGATTAGTAGGGTGTATTTTTACTTGGTGTGTCCACGCGTATGTTTGTTACTGATCATACCAATATATATCTTCTAGAACTTATGTTGAGTTGTATGTTACTCTGTGTTGTGTACAATGGATTCTTTCTTGCCTATTTTCCCTGTCATGACAAGGTTTCAATAGCGTATCTCTCGTAGCAACGCACAGGCGAAGGAGGCAGTTGTCACCGACGGCGGGGCCGGATGTGTCGGACGCGCGCACTCGCCCGCAGTCAACGCAGACATACTTAGCGACCGTCCATGGCGACCAGTGGCTCCGGGGGGTGGCTACGGGGTTGGGTGGTTCAAGCGGCCACTTCTGCAGCTACATGGGATTTCTTCAGGACCATCAGTAGGTACGGGATTTCTTCAGGATGATGACTTAGACCATATCTGCATGCAGATAACACATATGAACTTCTCCTGAGATTGTGACTCAGTTACATGGTGATTTACTGTTAAATTATATTGTTGGGGGATTGTGCAATGCAACTAAATGAAAACTGGCTGTGAATGGATATGCACTTAAAAGACTGTAAAAACTGAGTGTTAGCATCAATGTAGATGTCTAGGAGTGATTTAGTAGGATGTCGAATCTAAACTACAGAAAACATGCATCCGATGGAGAAGTGTTGTTCTATGGCCCTTCATGGAATAATATATTTGACATGTTCCCATTGTGCTTTGCAGAATTGTTCATGGAAGCGTACCGAGCAGGCCATATATTCAACAAACCTCTGTAACAATGCACTCTGTCTTTTCTTGAACACGCACCAGGTACATCTCAAAACCATTTTCTGTAATCGTGGAACCAAGTTTGGAGCTGAAATGTTTCCAGTTATCCAGAGACAAAAAAGGGCAGAATTCAGTGTACATGCTTGTAACTATGAGCCTTCTTCTGTATAAAGATGTACACTACACACACATACTATACAATTTATTAGAAGACAATTCTTCTACTCACTTTGCACCTCGCCGCTTTTTTAGGAAGATTGTAATCTGTATTGATCTTTTGCACACATCATAATTTATTCTACCGACCAGATAAATTTAAAGAGCGACCGAATTTTGATTTGTACATTTTATTATGAATAGACGATTCTCGATGGTACACTAAACTTTTCTTGCTACGGTAAATCCAAAAAAGATGGAATTGAATAGAGCCAGCAGAGCCATGCGAAGGAGAAACGAACTAGGAAAATGTTATAATACAAAATGCTACACACACATATGTTGGGAACCACATATAGGCTTGTGTTATAATACCGAGGTATGTTGGAGGGGCACACATAATTTCTGGACCTCAATGTACGCCTCTCTGCTGTGACCGGACACAATTCAAATGTTGTTTGGCCGTGCTGACGGATACTTCAATGGATATGTCAATATCTTCCCCGTTGACGTGCCCGTACGTTGTCGCACATTTTGCAGAAAAACCCTTGTGTTTTCAGTAATTAATCCCGCAGTCCTATTTTAAGTGAATTGACTGAGATCTAAGAAAACGTTTCGTTTATGCAAAGAAAAAACACCATGGTACAACACAAGTGCCCCTCTGCCCGTCCGCTGCATCAGGTACACCTCAGAAAAAAGAACTAATCTGATATGCTTGTGGTGCAAAACAAGGTTGTTACTGCAATAATATTCCCACCTCGCTCTTCCTCACTCAATCCCATCAACTTTTATACTACATCCGCGCCTCGATGCATCATAAGTCAACAAAGAGAGAAGGGAAACATAACAATGGAATTAATCCTGGAAGTAGGAAGAAGAGCAAAGGAATAAACAACTTTGACTCAATTGGCTCAGCTACATATCTTTGGTGAGGAAAACCGAGATGCAGATGAGATAGAGTGAATGCAAAGAGAGTAGTCCCGGTCACCGTCGCTCCAGCCAGCGACGACCGGCTTGGCCGCTCGGCGGCCCATGATTCATTTGTTCCATTTTCAGGGTGGAGAAGAAGTAATTAAGGCATGTGCACCATTCATTTGTTCCTTCATTTGATCCTCCCTTATTTAACTCAACTTAGATTCATTTACTTTTGCACTTACCCATGGTTGATGAATCGAGAAATTTAGTGACATTAATTGCAATGAGGAATATCATATATCCATAAAACTCAGATACTTTTTTAATAGAACATGATCATGATGAGACAGTAAGATTTTTAATTTTTAAAAAGTCCGTGGCAACGCACGGGCAGTCTACTAGTAGTTTTGATTACTCCTTGTATTTGATGCTAATTGGTTTACTTGGTGGAAGATCATATGTTCAGATCCTTAATGCATATTATTACTCCTCTGATTATGAACATGAATATGCTTTGTGAGTAGTTACGTTTGTTCCTGAGGACATGGGTGAAGTCTTGCTATTAGTAGTCATGTGAATTTGGTATTCGTTCGATATTTTGATAAGATGTATGTTGTCTTTCCTCTAGTGGTGTTATGTGAACATCGACTACATGACACTTCACCATTATTTGGGCCTAGAGGAAGGCATTGGGAAGTAATAAGTAGATGATGGGTTGCTAGAGTGACAGAAGCTTAAACCCTAGTTTATGCGTTGCTTCGTAAGGGGCTGATTTGGATCCATATGTTTAATGTTGTGGTTAGGTTTACCTTAATACTTCTTTTATAGTTGCGGATGCTTGCAATAGGGGTTAATCATAAGTGGGATGCTTGTCCAAGTAAGGGCAGTACCCAAGCATCGGTCCACCCACATATCAAATTATCAAAGTACCGAATGCAAATCATATGAGCGTGATGAAAGCTAGCTTGACGATAATTCCCATGTGTCCTCGGGAGCTCTTTTCTCATTATAAGAAATTGTCCAGGCTTATCCTTTGCTACAAAAAGGATTGGGCCACCTTGCTGCACTTTATTTACTTTCATTGCTTGTTACTCGTTACAATTTATCTTATCACAAAACTATTTGTTACCTACAATTTCAGTGCTTGCAGAGAAAACCTTACTGAAAACCGCTTATCATTTCCTTCTGCTCCTCGTTGGGTTCGACACTCTTACTTATCGAAAGGACTATGATAGATCCCCTACACTTGTGGGTCATCAAGACTCTTTTTTGGCGCTGTTGCCGGGGAGTGTAGCGCTTTTGGTGAGTGGAACCTGGTAAGGAAACATTTATATAGTGTGCTAAAATTTTCTGTTACTTGTCACTGTGGAAACTAATCCTTTGAGGGGCTCGTTCGGGGTATCTTCACCCCGACCAGAAGAGCAAAGAGTTGCTCCTCAACCTACTAAACTTATTGAAAATATTTACTTTGAGATTCCTTCGGGTATGATAGAGAAATTGCTAGCTAATCCATTTGCAGGAGATGGAGCATTGCATCCCGTTTTACACCTTATCTTTGTGGATGAAGTTTGTGGATTATTTAAGCTTGCAGGTATTTCCGATGATGTTGTTAAGAGGAAGGTCTTCCCTTTATCTTTGAAGGGAGATGCATTGACATGGTATAGGCTATGTGATGATACGGGATCTTGGAATTATAAACGATTGAAGTTGGAATTTCACCAGAAGTTCTATCCTATGCATCTTGTTCATTGTGATCGTAATTACATATATAATTTCTGGCCTTGCGAAGGAGAAAGCATCCCTCAAGCTTGGGGGACGGTTAAGTCAATGTTATATTCATGCCCCAATCATGAGCTCTCAAGAGAAATGATTATTTAAAAAATTTATGCTCGGCTTTCTCTCAATGATCGCAACATGCTCGATACTTCCTGTGCTGGTTCTTATATGCTGAAGACTATTGAATTCAAATGGGACTTATTGGAAAGAATTAAATGCAACTCTGAAGATTGGGGTTCCGATGATGGTAAGGAGTCAGGTATCTCTCCCTAATAATAAAGCACGGATTGGGTCTCCAGGTTCACCGTCACAACGTTTTTACAGAAAAATCCCTGTTGTTTTAGGTATTCAACCCGCACTCATGTTTCGCGACAAAAAAAAGGTCCCGAACATGTGTTGTGCATCGCCTCCACCGCTTCGCCTCGATTGGCACCGGCGTAGGCCACCCTGCCGCTCGACCTCGCCTCGCACCGGAGGCGACCACCACCATCCTCCCCGCTCCCTCCCCTCCCCCAACCCGATATAGATGCCTAACCCGCAGGAACGGCCATGGGGCCGGCAGGCGACGCGAGGCGCGGTGGCGGCGTGAGGAAGACGGGTAGATCCGGGTGCGGTGTCGACCGATCTGGCGGCTGGTGCGGCCGCTTGTTCCGGTGCCAGCGGCGTCCTGCTCATCCAGAGAAGGAGAGAGAAGGGCCTGAGGGAGCGGGGAAACAGAGAAAGAAAGGAAAAAAAGGGGCGCACGCAGGGTGAGAGAGGCCGTCGCCGGCGATGGCGGCTCCAGTGACTGGCCGACGGGCTTGCTAGGCAACGTCCTATCCTCTCGTCAACGCGTACGCACGGCAGCACAGGGTCCTCTCCCTGCACGCACAGCACCGCCGCCATGAATAGTGACACCACGCGTGGCCCGTCTTCATTTGCAGCTACCCTCCAGCAGCGCCGCCGTGATTCAACAAGAGGTATCCCGTGTGATTTAACTGGCCACGGAAATTAACAATCAGATTGATGCATATGAAGGGGGAAGGAAAGAGACTCGGCTGGCAAGCCTGGGCGACCCTTGAAGCAACAGCCTGCTCGGCGGACGGACTTCCGAGCGCGGGGAGCTCAGCAGGGATGCGTGGGCCGGAGAGTCGTCGACCTCGGCAGCGCCGGGATCTCATACGGGCCATGGGATAGAGCGCTGGTGGCCGTGCTCTGCTCCGACGATGGAGCATCCTCCCTGGACGGCTTCACTTTGATATAGGATGAGGATTTGGATTTGATTTTGACCGGTCAAAGGCTCAACCTCTTGGCTGTTGGTTCGCTTCTGAGCCAAGCAAATAAGTCTTCGTGTCGTGCCCCGTAGTCTTTTTTTACTCTTTGTGCCGGCCGGCGGCCGTGTTTCACCGAGGAGAAACATATAATTTTTTTTTATTGTGAATGGAGAATCGAAAAATGTGTGTGTACGGTTTTGGTAACTGTTTTAGACAAAGAGCCTACCTGTTGTGTACGTGAAATGTTTGTGTTTGAGGAAGTCCAAATAGTGAAAAAAAAGGAATATAATCTTGTAAACCAAAAAACCAACATTCTGAAGAAAATAAAAAAATCAACATAGTAAAACCCCACTTGCATTCGAAATTTCGAATGTATAAATATACATATAAATAATTCACTTCGATCCACCACTACTCTTTCATCTCATGATAGTGCGAAGCTGAATGAGATGTTGGAGGAGGACATGAATGAAATGTCGGAGGAGGATGGTGAGTTTCTCATCACTGTCATTTGTAAGTGCAAAAAATGTTTTATTTTTTCATCGGTCCAACATGATTTTAACATCCCAATCCTTCTGCATGGCTCCCCCGCCTTGTGTCAGCCTGTCGCCCGTGTTATGGCTGAAAGACGGCCCACTTATGCTAGCGGTATGTAGGGGTGGAAACGGATCGGATGCGGATCGAATAGTGCTCTTACCACTTCCATTTTCATATTTGCAAAACGAATACGAATGCGAATACGGATGTTATCGAATACGGATGCGGCTCGGATGTTATTCGAATACGGATACGTATCGGATGTTTTCTTGATTCGGAACGGATACGAATAATAGCGACATATTTCTTAAGAATATAGTCAATAGCTATGTGACATGAAATAGTTAACTTGTGACATACAATAAGTCAATGATAAATTGGTGAATGAATAAATATTATAGTAATGCATAATAATTTCTAAATATAATGATACAAAGAGTAAAATTTGACCACTTATTTGGCTTTTATTTTGGATAATTGGAATATTGGGGCTAGAATTTTGAAAAATACCTCCCATAATCTTATTCGGATACGGATATATCCACTTCCATATCCATATTTGTGTCAAAATATCATACCGTATTTTATTTTTTATTTGTTAAATAAATCCGGATACGGATAATTTCCATTTCCATTTTGGGTCGGATGCGGATGTTTCGGATACGAATATGCATTTTCTCGAATACGAATATCGGATATTTCGAATTATCCGCTACCACTTTCCACACCTAGCGGTATGAGGAGAGAAGGCAAAAATAGATGTGGATGCGTGGAATTAAACTCGAGTCCTCAAGTTCGGTACCTAATGTCGTGGCCAACTGAGCTACATGGCTGGTGTTGGTAAAATACTCCCTTCGTCTAGGTGCACACGACATCTACGGAGCTGCATCGCAACCTAGGTGTGTGGAGATTGGATGGAAGATATTAAATCAAATATCAATGGCAATAATGACTCCTATTTGACCCACTTGGAAAATTGGGAGGAACCAACCACTATGTTGGTTTCTCATGTCATTAATTCCTAAAGAGTAACATGCAAATCTTATTTAATGCGTCAGCCAACGAAAATAGCATTTCTCTGCATTGGTGCGGTTCAAGGGAAGAGCGATGGTTGAACTCATCGTTTTAAGATTGACCACATTTAGACCTGTTGATGAGATGAAATACCAACGTCATTGATTGCGGAAAGCAGGATAACAACCACTATGATGGGGTGTCGGGGGAAATAAATGACGTCAACATTGTGACGGAAAAGGGGTTGTCATATTATTATTATTCTCCCGTTGCAACGCACGGACATTTTTGCTAGTGACACCTAAGTTTGATTGTGTTAAATCTTTTATGGATACCGATGCTTTCCGTGGATTTAGTGCTAAATATGGACTTGACTCTGAGATAGTAGCTTCTTTCTGTGAATCTTTTGCTACTCACATTGATCTCCCTAAAGAGAAGTGATTTAAATATAATCCTCCCGTTTAAGTAAAAGTAGTTGCACCTATTGTAGTTGAAGAAAAGACTATCACCTATAGTGATCCTATTGTTCCTACTACTTATGTTGAGAAACCTCCTTTTCCTGTTAGGATAAAGGATCATGCTAAAACTTCACTGTTGTTCGTAAGAGTAATACTAGGACTTATACACCTCCTGAGCAAATCAAAGTTGAACCTAGTATTGCTATGGTTAAAGATCTCTTGGATGATGATTTAGATGGGCATGTTATTTATTTTTATGGCGAGACTGCTAATATTGTTAGACCAGATGCTAAGATACATAGACCTGTTGTAGGCATGCCTGTTATTTCTGTTAAAATAGGAGATCATTGTTATCATGGCTTATGTGATATGGGTGCTAGTGCTAGTGAAATACCCTATGACTTATATAAAGAAATTATGCATGACATTGCACCCATTGAAATAGAAAACATTGATGTTACTATTAAGCTTGCTAATAGGGACACCATTAAACCAGTTGGGATAGTTAGAGATGTTGAAGTCTTGTGTGGGAAGGTTAAATATCCTGCTGATTTTCTTGTTCTTGGTTCCCCACAAGATGATTTTTGTCCCATTATTTTCGGCAGACCTTTCTTGAATACTGTTAATGCTAAGATTGATTGTGAAAAGGATATTGTCACAATTGGCTTAGAGGGTATGTCTCATGAGTTTAATTTTGCTAAGTTTCGTAGACAACCTCGTGATAGAGAATCACCTAGTAAGGATGAGATTATTGGTCTTGCTTCTATTGTCGTGCCTACTATTGATCCGTTAGAACAATATTTGCTTGACCATGAAATTGATATGTTTATGAAGGAAAGAAGGGAAGTAGATAAAGTGTTCCTTCAATAGGAACCTATTTTGAAACATAACCTTCCCGTTGAAATTCTTGGGGATCCCCCTCCACCCAAGGGTGATCCCGTATTTGAACTCAAACCATTACCTGATAATCTTAAGTATGCTTATCTTGATGAAAAGAAAATATATCCTGTTATTATTAGTGCTAACCTTTCAGAGCAAGAAGAAGAAAGATTATTGAAAACTCTGAAGAAGCACCGCGCTGCTATTGGATATACTCTGGATGATCTTAAGGGCATTAGTCCCACACTATGCCAACACAAAATTAATTTGGAGGACGGTGCCAAACCAGTTAGAGATCCTCAACGACGATTGAATCCCAAGATGAAAGAAGTGGTAATAAAGGAGATACTAAAGCTCCTTGAGGCAGGTATAATTTATCCCGTTGCTGATAGTGATTGGGTAAGCCCTGTCCATTGTGTTCCCAAAAAGGGAGGTATTACTGTCGTTCCTAATGATAAAGATGAATTGATCCCGCAAAGAATTATTACATGTTATAGGATGGTAATTGATTTCCGTAAATTAAACAAAGCTACTAAGAAAGATCATTACCCTTTACCTTTTATTGATCAAATGCTAGAAAGACTATCCAAACACACACATTTCTGCTTTCTAGATGGTTATTCTGGTTTCTCTCAAATACCTGTGTCAGCTAAGGATCAATCAAAAACTACTTTTACTTGCCCTTTTGGTACCTTTGCTTATAAACGTATGCCTTTTGGTTTATGTAATGCACCTGCTACCTTTCAAAGATGCATGATGGCTATATTATTTGACTATTGTGAAAAGATTTGTGAGGTATTCATGGATGATTTCTCCGTTTATGGATCCTCTTTTGATGATTGTTTGAGCAACCTTGATCGAGTTTTGCAGATATGCGAAGACACTAGTCTCGTCTTGAATTGGGAAAAGTGCCACTTTATGGCTAATGAAGGCGTTGTCTTGGGGCATAAGATTTTCGAGAGAGGTATTGAAGTTGATAAAGCTAAAGTTGATGCTATTGAAAAGATGCCATGTCCCAAGGATATAAAAGGTATAAGAAGTTTCCTTGGTCATGCCGGTTTTTATAGGAGGTTCATTAAGGACTTTTCCAAAACCTCTAGGCCGCTGACTAATTTATTGCAAAAAGATATTCCTTTTGTCTTTCATGATGATTGTGTAGAAGCATTTGAAATACTTAAGAAAGCTTTGATCACTGCACCTATTGTTCAGCCACCTGCTTGGAATTTACCCTTTGAAATTATGTGTGATGCTAGTGATTGTGCTGTAGGTGTTGTTCTAGGGGAAAGAGTTGATAAGAAATTGAATGTTATCCAGTATGCTAGTAAAACTCTTGATACTGCCCAGAGAAATTATGCTACTACTGAAAAAGAGTTCTTAGCAGTTGTGTTTGCATGTGATAAGTTTAGACCTTATATTGTTGATTCCAAAGTTACTATTCACACTGATCATGCTGCTATTAAATATCTTACGGAAAAGAAAGATGCTAAGGCTAGACTCATTAGATGGGTTCTCTTGCTCCAAGAATTTGATTTGCATATTATTGATAGAAAGGGAGTTGAGAACCCCGTTGCAGACAACTTGTCTAGGTTAGAGAATGTTCTTGATGACCCACTGCCTATTGATGATAGCTTTCCTGATGAACAATTAGCGGTCATTAATGCTTTTCGTACTTCTCCTTGGTATGTTGATTATGCTAATTATATTGTTGTTAAATTTATACCACCTAGTTTCACATACCAGCAAAAAAAAAGTTCTTTTATGATTTAAGACATTACTTCTGGGATGACCCACACCTTTATAAAGAAGGAGTAGATGGTGTTATTAGATGTTGTGTACCTGAGCATGAACAGGAACAGATCCTACGGAAGTGTCACTCTGAATTATATGGAGGACACCATGTTGGAGATAGAACTGCACACAAGGTATTGCAATCCGGTTTTTATTGGCCTACTCTCTTCAAAGATGCTCGTAAGTTTGTCTTATCTTGTGATGAATGTCAAAGAATTGGTAATATTAGTAGACGTCAAGAAATGCCTATGAATTATTCTCTTGTTATTGAACCATTTGATGTTTGGGGCTTTTATTGTATGGGACCCTTTCCTGCCTCTAATGGTTACACACATATTTGAGTTGCTGTTGATTACGTTACTAAGTGGGTAGAAGTTATTCCAACTAGTAATGCTGATCATAACACTTCTATTAAAATGCTTAAAGAAGTTATTTTTCCGAGGTTTGGAGTCCCTAGATATCTTATGACTGATGGTGGTTCACATTTTATTCATGGTGCTTTCCATAAGATGCTTGCTAAGTATGATGTTAATCATAGAATCGCATCTCCTTATCATCCGCAGTCTAGTGGTCAAGTAGAGTTGAGCAATAGAGAGCTCAAATTAATTTTGCAAAAGACTCTCAATATATCTAGAAAGAATTGGTCCAAAAAACTTGATGATGCATTATGGGCCTATAGAACTGCATACAAAAATCCTATGGGTATGTCTCCATATAAGACGGTTTATGGAAAAGCATATCATTTACCTCTAGAACTTGAACATAAAGCATATTGGGCTATTAAAGAGCTCAACTATGACTTCAAACTTGCCGGTGAGAAGAGGTTGTTTGATATTAGATCACTTGATGAATGGAGAACCCAAGCCTATGAGAATGCCAAGCTATTCAAAGAAAAAGTCAAACGCTGGCATGACAAAAGGATACAAAAGCATGAGTTTAAGGTAGGTGATTATGTGCTATTATTCAACTCTCATTTAAGATTTTCTGCAGGAAAACTTCTCTCTAAATGGGAAGGTCCTTACGTTATCGAGGAGGTCTATCGTTCTGGTGCCATAAAAATCAACAACTTCGAAGGCACAAGTCCGAGGGTGGTGAACGGTCAAAGAATTAAACATTATATTTCAGGTAATCCTATCAATGTTGAAAGTAATATTGTTGAAACTGTAACCCAGAGGAATACATAAGGGACACTTTCCAGAACGTTCCAGACTCCGAAAAGGAATAGGTATGTGGTACAGTAAGTAAACCGACTCCAAAACAATTCTAATGGCAATTTTTATCAGTTTTGGAATATTTAAGAATATTAGGAAGAAAGAAGTAGTCTGGGAAGGACACGAGGCCTCCACGAGGGTGGAGGGCGCGCCCACCCTTACTGGGCGCGCCCCCCGTCTCGTGGCACCTCGTGTGCCTCCCGGACTCCGTTTTCTTGCACATTACGTATTTTTGTCGGTAAAAATTCATTATATAAACTCCCGAAGGTTTTGACCACCGTATTACACAAATATCCTCTGTTTTCGTTTCGAGCTGTTTCTGTTTCAGATTTAGAGCAATATGTCGTCTAAGGATTCGGAAGGGGAAAGCTATGTAGCTGATTACCTTGCAGACCCTAAGGTCTATGGGGACTTGGAGCATGGTGGCTGGACCACTAAAGAAGAGGAAGACTATGAGCCTAAGGGAAAGGAGGAGACGAGTTCAGACAAATACGAGGCCCCATTACCTCAACCTGGGGACATGCACGTGGAGTTTAAAAAGTCAAGCCTCCCTGATAGAGCAAAGAAGCCAAAGATCGAGTTTATCCCTTTTCGTCTCTTGCAGGAAAATAAGCAGGAACTATGCAAAAGAGTATTAAGTCTTGAGTAGGAGATTGAGGACCTAAAAGGGCAAAATACAATTCTCAAGCGTAAATTGAGGAACAAGCCTACACCATCATCCTCACCACCTTCATCACCTCCGAGGACATAATCACATGGGTATGGGCACTCCCCTTGGCAACTGCCAAGCTTGGGGGAGGTGCCCCGGTATCGTATCACCATCACACTCCTATCTTTACCATTTTATTTAGTTCGATCCTTTTAGTAGTATCTTGATCTAGTAGATTGAAGTTTTAGTATCAAGTAGTTTTGAGTTTTGCTTTGTGATCTCTTTATGTAATCGAGTCCGTGAGCTATCTATAATAAAGATTAGTGTTGAGTCAAGGGGCTTCGCTATCTTGCTATGATCTTGAGAAAGTAGAGAATAAAAGAGTTCATATCGATCTTATGGATAGTAATGACTTCACACATAGAAAGTATGAGGCATAAAAGTTGTTGAGAGTTGATAAACGTAGTTTTGGTCATCATTGCAATTAATAGGAAGTAATAAGGAAAGAGAGGTTTCACATACAAATATATTATCTTGGACATCTTTTATGATTGTGAAGCGCTCATTAAGTATGACATGCTAAAAGAGTTGATGTTGGACAAGGAAGACAACGTAATGGTTTATGTTTTCTCACATCTTAGTTAAAGTATATTGTCATTGACCTTCCAAACATGTTGAGCTTGCCTTTCCCCCTCATGCTAGCCAAATTTCTTGCACTAAGTAGAGATACTACTTGTGCTTCCAAATATTCTTAAACCCAGTTTTGCCATGAGAGTCCACCATACCTACCTATGGATTGAGTAAGATCCTTCAAGTAAGTTGTCATGTTGCAGGTAATAAAAATTGCTATCTAAATATGTATGACTTATTAGTGCAGAGAAAATAAGCTTTGTACGATCTTGTTGTGGAAGCAATAAAAGCGACGGACTGCATAATAAAGGTCCACATACAAGTGGCAATATAAAGTGACATCCTTTTGCATTAAGAGTTCATGCATCCAACCCTAAACGCACATGACAACCTCTGCTTCCCTCTGCGAAGGGCCTATCTTTTACTTTATGTTTTTACTTTATGCTTGAGTCAAGGTGATCTTCACCTTTTCCCTTTTTCATTTTATCTTTTGGCAAGCTCTTCGTGTTTGAAAGATCATGATATATATGTATCCAATTGGATGTAAGTTAGCATGGATTATTATTGTTGACATCACCTAAAGGTGAATACGTTGGGAGGCAACACAATAAGCCCCTATCTTTCTCAATGTCCGGTTGAAACTCCATAACCACAAGTATTGCGTGAGTGTTAGCAATTGTAGAAGACTACATGATAGTTGAGTATGTGGACTTGCTGAAAAGCTCTATTCTTGAGTCTTTTTGATGTTATGATAAATTGCAATTGCTTCAATGACTGAGATTATAGTTTGTTAGCTTCCAATGAAGTTTCTCAACCATGCTTGACATTGTGAATTGATTGTTACTTGAGCATAAGAAGTCATATGACAAAATCTATTTATGTTGTTGTTATAAGAATGATCATGATGCCCTCATGTTCGTATTCTATTTTTATCGACACCTCTAGCTCTAAACATGTGGACATATTTTTCGATATCGGCTTCCGCTTGAGGACAAGCGAGGTCTAAGCTTGGTGGAGTTGATACGTCCATTTTGCATCATGCTTTTATATCAATATTTATTGCATTATGGGCTATTATTACACATTATATCTCAATACTTATGGCTATTCTCTCTTATTTTACAAGGTTTACCATAAAGAGGGGGAATGCCGGCAGCTGGAAATCTGGCTAGAAAAGGAGCAAACATTGGAAACCTATTATACACTACTCCAAAAATCCTGAAACTCCACGAAACTTATTTTTGGAATTAATAAGAATTATTGAGCGGAAGAAACACCTTAGGGGGCCCACACCCTAGCCAAGAGGGTGGGGGCGCGCCTGTTGGAAATATGCCCTAGAGGCAATAATAAATTGGTTATTATTATATTTCCTTGTTCATGATAATCGTTTATTATCCATGCTATAATTGTATTGATAGGAAACTCAGATACATGTGTGGATACATAGACAACACCATGTCTCTAGTAAGCCTCTAGTTGACTAGCTCATTGATCAACAGATGGTTACGGTTTCCTGACCATGGACATTGGATGTCGTTGATAACGGGATCACATCATTTGGAGAATGATGTGATGGACAAGACCCAATCCTAAGCCTAGCACAAAGATCGTGTAGTTCGTATGCTAAAGCTTTTCTAATGTCAAGTATCTTTTCCTTAGACCATGAGATTGTGCAACTCCCGGATACCGTAGGAATGCTTTGGGTGTACCAAACGTCACAACGTAACTGGGTGGGTATAAAGGTGCACTACAAGTATCTCCGAAAGTGTCTGTTGGGTTGGCACGAATCGAGACTGGGATTTGTCACTCCGTGTAACAGAGAGGTATCTCTGGGCCCACTCGGTAGGACATCATCATAATGTGCACAATGTGACCAAGGGGTTGATCACAGGATGATGTGTTACGGAACGAGTAAAGAGACTTGCCGGTAACGAGATTGAACAAGGTATCGGCATACCGACGATCGAATCTCGGGCAAGTACAATACCGCTAGACAAAGGGAATTGCATACGGGATCGATTGAGTCCTTGACATCGTGGTTCATCCGATGAAATCATCGTGGAACATGTGGGAGCCAACATGGGTATCCAGATCCCGCTGTTGGTTATTGACCGGAGAACGCCTCGGTCATGTCTGCATGGTTCCCGAACCCGTAGGGTCTACACACTTAAGGTTCGATGACGCTAGGGTTATAGGGAATGGATATACGTGGTTACCGAATGTTGTTCGGAGTCCCGAATGAGATCCCGGACATCACGAGGAGTTCTGGAATGGTCCGGGGGTAAAGATTTATATATGGGAAGTCCTATTTTGGCCACCGGAAAATGTTCGGGATTTTTCGGTATTGTACCGGGAAGGTTCTAGAAGGTTCCGGAGTGGGGCCCACCTGCATGGGGGGACCCACATGAACGTGGGTAGTGGGGGCAAGGCCCCACACCCCTGGTCAAGGCGCACCAAGATCCCCCCTTAGAAGGAATAAGATCATATCCCAAAGGGATAAGATCAAGATCCCTAAAAAGGGGGGATAACAATCGGTGGGGAAAGGAAAGGATGGGATTTCTTTCCTCCCACCTTTGCCAACGCCCCAATGGACTTGGAGAGCAAGAAATAATCCCCCTCCACCCCTATATATAGTGGGGAGGCGCATGGGAGCTGCACCCTTGCCCCTGGCGCAGCCCTCCCCCTCTCCCAAGTCCTCCTCCTCTCCCGCGGTGCTTGGCGAAGCCCTGCAGGATTGCCACGCTCCTCCATCACCACCACACCGTCGTGTTGCTGCTGGATGGAGTTTTCCCCAACCTCTCCCTCTCTCCTTGTTGGATCAAGGCACGGGAGACGTCACCGGGCTGTACGTGTGTTGAACGCGGAGGTGCCGTCCGTTCGGCACTAGGATCTCCGGTGATTTGGATCACGACGAGTACGACTCCTTCAACCCCATTCTCTTGAACGCTTCCGCTTAGCGATCTACAAGGGTATGTAGATGCACTCTCCTTCCCCTCGTTGCTAGTTTCTCCATAGATAGATCTTGGTGACACGTAGGAAAATTTTGAATTTCTGCTACGTTCCCCAATAGTGGCATCATGAGCTAGGTCTATGTGTAGTTTCTATGCACGAGTAGAACACAAGTTGTTGTGGGCGTTGATTTTGTTCAATATGCTTACCGTTACTAGTTCAATCTTGTTTCGACGGTATTGTGGGACGAAGCGGCCCGGACCGACCTTACACGTACACTTACGTGAGACAGGTTCCACCGACTGACATGCACTTGTTGCATAAGGTGGCTAGCGGGTGCCAGTCTCTCCCACTTTAGTCGGATCGGATTCGATGAAAAGGGTCCTTATGAAGGGTAAATAGCAATTGACATATCACGTTGTGGTTTTGCGTAGGTAAGAAACGTTCTTGCTAGAAACCCATAGCAGTCACGTAAAACATGCAAACAACAATTAGAGGACGTCTAACTTGTTTTTGCAGGGTATGCTATGTGATGTGATATGGCCAAAAGAATGTGATGAATGATATGTGATGTATGAGATTGATCATGTTCTTGTAATAGGAATCACGACTTGCATGTCGATGAGTATGACAACCGGCAGGAGCCATAGGAGTTGTCTTAATTTATTATATGACCTGCGTGTCATTGAACAACGCCATGTAATTACTTTACTTTATTGCTAAGTCGTTAGCCATAGTAGTAGAAGTAATAGTTGGCGAGACAACTTCATGGAGACACGATGATGGAGATCATGATGATGGAGATCATGGTGTCATGCCGGTGACGATGATGATCATGGAGCCCCGAAGATGGAGATCAAAAGGAGCAAAATGATATTGGCCATATCATGTCACTTTTTTGATTGCATGTGATGTTTATCATGTTTATGCATCTTATTTGCTTAGAACGACGGTAGTAAATAAGATGATCCCTCATTAAAATTTCAAGAAAGTGTTCCACCTAACTGTGCACCGTTGCGAAAGTTCGTTGTTTCGAAGCACCACATGATGATCGGGTGTGATAGATTCTACCGTTTGAATACAACGGGTGTAAGCCAGGTTTACACACGCAATACACTTAGGTTGACTTGACGAGCCTAGCATGTACAGACATGGCCTCGGAACATGGAAGACCGAAAGGTCGAGCATGAGTCGTATAGAAGATACGATCAACATGAAGATGTTCATCGACGTTGACTAGTCCGTCTCACGTGATAATTGGACACGGCCTAGTTGACTCGGATCATGTAATCACTTAGATGACTAGAGGGATGTCTATCTGAGTGGGAGTTCATAAGATGAACTTAATTATCCTGAACATAGTCAAAAGAGCTTCGCAAATTATGTCGTAAGCTCGCGCTTTAGTTCTACTGTTTAGATATGTTCCTAGAGAAAAATTCAGTTGCAAGTTGATAGTAGCAATTATGCGGACTAGGTCGTAAACTGAGGATTGTCCTCATTGCTTCGTAGAAGGCTTATGTCCTTAATGCACCGCTCAGTGTGCTGAACCTCGAACGTCGTCTGTGGGTGTTGCGAACATCTAACATACACGTTTTGATAACTACGTGATAGTTCAGTTAAACGGTTAGAGTTGAGGCACCAAGACGATTTCGAAACATCGCGGAACATATGAGATGTTTCGAGGGCTGAAATTGGGATTTCAGGCTCGTGCCCACGTCAAGAGGTATAAGACCTCCGACGAGCTTCTTGGCCTACAAACTAAGGGAGAAAAGCTCAATCGTTGAGCTTGTACTCAGATTGTCTGGGTACAACAATCACTTGAATCGAGTGGGAGTTAATCTTCCAGATGAGATAGTGATGTTTTTCCAAAGTCATTGCCACCAAGCTGCTAGAGCTTCGTGATGAACTATAACATATCAGGGATAGATATGATGATCCTTGAAATATTCGCGATGTTTGACACCGCGAAAGTAGAAATCAAGAAGGAGCATCAATTGTTGATGGTTGGTGAAACCACTAGTTTCAAAAAGGGCAAGGGCAAGAAGGGATACTTCATGAGACGGCAAATCAGCTGCTGCTCTAGTGGAGAAACCCGAGGTTGAACCCAAACCCGAGACTAAGTGCTTCTGTAATGAGAGGAACGGACACTAAAGCAGAACCACCCTAGATACTTGGTAGATAAGAAGGCGGGCAAGGTCGACGGAAGTATATTGGATATACATTATGTTAATGTGTACTTTACTAGTACTCCTAGTAGCACCAGGGTATTAGATACCGGTTCGATTGCTAAGTGCTAGTAACTCGAAATAAAAGCTACAAAATAAACAGAGACTAGCTAAAGGTGAGCTGACGGTATGTGTTGGAAGTGTTTCCAAGGTTGATATGATCAAGCATCGCACGCTCCCTCTACCATCGAGATTGGTGTTAAACCTAAATAATTGTTATTTGGTGTTTGTGTTGAGCATAGACATGATTGGATTACGTCTATTGCAATATGGTTATTCATTTAAGGAGAATAATAGTTACTCTGTTTATTTGAATAATACCTTCAATGGTCTTGCACCTAAAATGAATGGTTTATTGAATCTCGATCATAGTGATACACATGTTCATGCCAAAAGATATAAGATAGTAATGATAGTACCACCTACTTGTGGCGCTGCCATGTAAGTCATATTGGTATAAAGCGCATGAAGAAGCTCCATGTTGATGGATCTTTGGACTCACTCGTTTTTGAAAAGTTTGAGACATGCGAACCATGTCTATTGGTGTATATGCATGAAGAAACTCCATGCAAATGGACTGTTCGGAATCACTTGAGACATGCAAATCATACCACATGGGCAAGATGACTGAAAGCCTCGTTTTCAGTAAAATGGAACAAGAAAGCAACTTGTTGGAAGTAATACATTTTGATGTGTGCAGTCCAATGAGTGCTGAGGCACGCAGTGGATATCATTATGTTCTTACTTCACGGATGATTTGAGTAGATACTGAGTATATTTACTTGATGAAACACAAGTCCGGATTATTGAATGGTTCAAGTAATTTCAGAGTGAAGTTGAAGATCATCGTGAAAAGAGGATAAAATGTCTATGATATGATCATAGAGATGAGTATCTGAGTTACGAGCTTTGGCACACAATTAAGACATTGTGGAAATTGTTTCACAATTAATACCGCCTAGAACACCATAGTGTGATGGTGTGTCCGAACATCATAGTTGCACCCTATTGGATATGGTGCGTACCATGATGTCTCTTATCGAATTACCACTATCGTTCATGGGTTAGGCATTAGAGACAACCACACTCACTTTAATAGGGCATCACGTAATTCCGTTGAGACGACACCGTTTGAACTATGGTTTGGAGAAATCTAAGTTGTCGTTTCTTAAAAGTTTGGGGCTGCGACGCTTATGTGAAAAAGTTTCAGGTTGATAAGCTCGAACCCAAAGCGGATAAAATGTATCTTCATAGGACACCCAAAACAGTTGGGTATACCTCCTAATTCAGATCCAAAAGCAATAGGGATTGTTTCTTGAATCGGGTCCTTTCTCGAGGAAAAGTTTGTCTCGGAAAGTTGAGTGGGAGGATGGTGGAGACTTGATGAGGTTATTGAACCGTCACTTCAACTAGTGTGTAGCAGGGCACAGGAAGTTGTTCCTGTGGCGCCTACACCAATTGAAGTAGAAGCTTATGATAGTGATCATGAAGTTTCGGATCAAGTCACTACCGTACCTCGTAGGGTGACAAGGATGTGTACTACTTTAGAGTGGTACAGTAATCCTGTCTTGTAGGTCATGTTACTAGACAACAATGAACCTACGAGCTATGGAAAAGCGATGGTGGGCCCATATTTCGACAAATGGTCAGAAGCCATGAAATCCGAGATAGGAACCATGTATCAGAACAAAGCATGGACTTTGGTGGACTTGCCCGATGATCGGCAAGCCATTGAGATAAATGGATCTTTAAGAAGAAGACAGACGTGGACGGTAATGTCACCGTCTATGAAGCTCGACTTGTGGCGAAGAGTTTTCCACAAGTTCAAGGAGTTGACTACAATGACATTCTCTCATCCGTAGTGATGCTTAAGTCCGTCGGAATCATGTTAGCATTAGCTGCATTTATGAAATCTGGCAGATGGATGTCAAAACGAGTTTCCTTACCAATTTTCGTGAGGAAAGGTTGTATGTGATACAATCAGAAAGGTTTTGTCGATCCTAAGGATGCTAAAAGGTATGCTAGCTCCAGCGGTCCTTCCATGGACTAGAGCAAGCATCTCGGAGTCAGAATACACGCTTTGATGGAATGATCAAAGATTTTGGTTTTGTACAAAGTTTATGAGAAACTTGTATTTCCAAAGAAGTGAGTGGGAGCACTATAGAATTTCTGATGAGTATATGTTGTTGACTATTGTTGATCAGAAATGATGTAGAATTTCTGGAAAGCATATAGGGTTATTTGAAAAGTGTTTTTCAAGGGAAAACCTGGATTAAGATACTTGAACATTGAGCATCAAGATCTATAATGATAGATCAAAAACGCTTAATGGTACTTTTAAATGAGCACATACCTTGACATGATCTTGAAGGTGTTCAAGATGGATCAGTCAAAGGAGGAGTTCTTGCCTGAGTTGTAAGGTATGAAGTTAAGACTTAAAGCTCGACCACGACAGAAGAAAGAGAAAGGACGAATGTCGTCCCCTATGCCTTAGCCATAGGCTCTATACAGTATGTCATGATGTGTACCGCACCTAAAGTGTGCCTTGCCATGAGTCATTCAAGGGGGTACAAGAGTGATCCAGGAATGGATCATTGGACAGCGGTCAAAATTGTCCTTGGAGTAATAAGGACATGTTTCTCGATTATGGAGGTGATAAAGAGTTCGGCGTAAAGGGTTACGTCGATGCAAGCTTTAACACCTATCCGAGTGACTCTGAGTAGCATACCGGATACGTATAGTGGAGCAACCATTTGGAATAGCTCCAAGTGGAGCGTGGAAGCAGCATTTACAATATGACATAGAGATTTGCGAAGTACATACGAATCTGAATGTTGCAGACCCGTTGACTAAAACCTCTCTCACAAGCAAAACATGATCAAACCCCAGAACTCATTGAGTCTTAATCACATGATGATGTGAACTAGTTTAGTGACACTAGTAAACTCTTGGATGTTGGTCACATGGAGATGTGACCTATGAGTGTTGATCACATAGCGATGTGAACTAGATTATTGACTCTAGCGCAAGTGGGAGACTGTTGGAAATATGCCCTGGAGGCAATAATAAATTGGTTATTATTATATTTCCTTGTTCATGATAATCGTTTATTATCCATGCTATAATTGTATTGATAGGAAACTCAGATACATGTGTGGATACATAGACAACACCATGTCTCTAGTAAGCCTCTAGTTGACTAGCTCGTTGATCAACAGATGGTTACAATTTCCTGACCATGGACATTGGATGTCGTTGATAACGGGATCACATCATTTGGAGAATGATGTGATGGACAAGACCCAATCCTAAGCCTAGCACAAAGATCATGTAGTTCGTATGCTAAAGCTTTTCTAATGTCAAGTATCTTTTCCTTAGACCATGAGATTGTGCAACTCCCGGATACCGTAGGAATGCTTTGGGTGTACCAAACGTCACAACGTAACTAGGTGGCTATAAAGGTGCACTACAGGTATCTCCGAAAGTGTCTGTTGGGTTGGCACGAATCGAGGCTGGGATTTGTCACTCCTGTAACGGAGAGGTATCTCTGGGCCCACTCGGTAGGACATCATCATAATGTGCACAATGTGACCAAGGGGTTGATCACGGGATGATGTGTTACGGAACGAGTAAAGAGACTTGTCGGTAACGAGATTGAACAAGGTATCGGCATACCGACGAACGAATCTCGGGCAAGTACAATACCGCTAGACAAAGGGAATTGCATACAGGACAGATTCGGTCCTTGACATCGTGGTTCATCCGATGAGATCATCGTGGAACATGTGGGAGCCAACATGGGTATCCAGATCCCGCTGTTGGTTATTGACCGGAGAACGTCTCGGTCATGTCTGCATGGTTCCCGAACCCGTAGGGTCTACACACTTAAGGTTCGATGACGCTAGGGTTATAGGGAATAGATATACGTGGTTACCGAATATTGTTCGGAGTCTCGGATGAGATCCCGGATGTCACGAGGAGTTCCGGAATGGTCCGGAGGTAAAGATTTATATATGGGAAGTCCTATTTTGGCCACCGGAAAATGTTCGGGATTTTTCGGTATTGTACCGGGAAGGTTCTAGAAGGTTCCGGAGTGGGGCCCACCTGCACGGGGGGACCCACATGAACGTGGGTAGTGGGGGCAAGGCCCCACACCCCTGGTCAAGGCGCACCAAGATCCCCCCTTAGAAGGAATAAGATCATATCCCAAAGGGATAAGATCAAGATCCCTAAAAAGGGGGGATAACAATCGGTGGGGAAAGAAAGGATGGGATTTCTTTCCTCCCACCTTTGCCACCGCTTTGTGAGTAGTTACGTTTGTTCCTGAGGACATGGGTGAAGTCTTGCTATTAGTAGTCATGTGAATTTGGTATTCGTTCGATATTTTGATAAGATGTATGTTGTCTTTCCTCTAGTGGTGTTATGTGAACATCGACTACATGATACTTCACCATTATTTGGGCCTAGAGGAAGGCATTGGAAAGTAATAAGTAGATGATGGGTTGCTAGAGTGACAGAAGCTTAAACCCTAGTTTGTGCGTTGCTTCATAAGGGGCTGATTTGGATCCATATGTTTAATGTTGTGGTTAGGTTTACCTTAATACTTCTTTTGTAGTTGCAGATGCTTGCAATAGGGGTTAATCATAAGTGGGATGCTTGTCCAAGTAAGGGCAGTACCCAAGCACCGGTCCACCCACATATCAAATTATCAAAGTACCGAACGTGAATCATATGAGCGTGATGAAAACTAGCTTGACGATAATTCCCATGTGTCCTCGGGAGCTCTTTTCTCATTATAAGAAATTGTCCGGGCTTATCCTTTGCTACAAAAAGGATTGGGCCACCTTGCTGCACTTTTTTTACTTTCATTGCTTGTTACTCGTTACAATTTATCTTATCACAAAACTATCTGTTACCTACAATTTCAGTGCTTGCAGAGAAAACCTTACTGAAAACCGCTTATCATTTCCTTCTGCTCCTCGTTGGGTTCGGCACTCTTACTTATCGAAAGGACTACGATAGATCCCCTACACTTGTGGGTCATCAGTCATCTTTTGCAAGATCAGTCGTCAATTCTTTCTCTTTCGATGTTGGTTCCTCATCCGAAGTTGTCCTTGTTTTTTCCACCCGCTCACCCTTCTTCTTCTTGGAACCGGAGTCCGTAATCGAGTATCCGTTCTACTCGTGCGAAGCCCTTGCATTCTTTCTAAATCATTTCAACCGGTGCTTTCTCTTCAAGTTATTCGCCGGTTCCCCATTCCAAGTTGCCTTTGTTTTCCTGCCCTCCCATCCTTTTTCTTCCCGGAGTCTAAGTCTCTTTCGACCATCAATTTCATTCGCGCGGAACCCCTTCAGTCTTTCGTAAATTATTTCAACCGGTGAATTCTTGTCTCGTTTGACATTCTTCAACTCTTTCTTTCTCGGTGGATTCAATTCAAGTTTTCAGGTTGATCATATTCTTTCCCTTGGATCAAGTGTTTTCCCTATTCATTCACCTCTCGCCAGTTTATCCTTCCGGAGTGCTCAAGACATCTCAGGAGATTCGTCTGTGTTCCAATTAATTCGAGGTTGTCACCTCATTCTAATATTTCAATTGTTCTGGTGCATCATCTATCTCTTCAACAATCCTTTCCAACGGTGTTTTCTCTTCAGTGGGCCCTAACCCACAGGTCTTTTCTCAGGATCTTACCTGACTCTTCTAATTATTCTGGAGCCATTCCTAATTCTTTTCAGAGTGTGACGTAAGAATGGATTCCATCAGTCACATGCCTTCTTCAAGATCGCTTTCGAATCCTTTTCAACTTTGGTTCAACTTTTCCTCTTTTCATTCTTCCGGAGTGTCTCAACAATTTTTGGTGGTGTTCCTCATCGCCATTCTCAACATTTCAATATAGAAGAAGAGTTTTCCTCTAAATCTTGCCTGTTCGATCTCTCAAAGACTCGCGGTTCTAGTTTCGTGTTATCCTCTCGATGTATTCCGTTTGTCAGTTGTTCTTTCTTACCCATCCGGAGTATGTCAGAAGTTGTTTTCCCGTTTCTTTTCACCGAAGGCCATCGTTCCAGAAGAATTCTTCGTCCTCACATTTCATCTACCGTTATCCAATTATCGTGATGCTTCATGGTCTCTTCGTTCTTTTGCATCTAAATCCCCTCGAGCATATTTGCCTTCTAATTCTTCCCGGTGATTCATTCTCTTTCATCAGTCATTTTCGAATTCTTACGGTGGTTTATTCAGATTCCTTTTTCTTTGGTATCATATCAATTCATTCGTTCTTTCCAATCCTACCGGGGGTTCATGAAGACTTTCTCAAGTTTTGTGCCATATCCCCCTTAATCCTTTTCAACAAGAATAAGTAGTATGCAAAATTCGGTTATTATCAATTAAATTTGATGAAGGATAAGCATACAATAAATCTTATTCTTATTTCATCCAAGTGAGTAATCCCTTCCTTTGGAGTTTGTTCATGATGAATAATCTCTCGGTTCGAAGTGTTTTCATCTTTTCTTTTCCGGAGTTCAAATTTTCCTCGGCCATTTCGTCGGAACCTCCATCTAAATCACCGCAAGGCTCATCTTATTATTTCATCCTTCAATCTATCTCATCGTCCTTTTGTCACCGAAGTTCTTCATGGTGGTTCTTCATGATTTAATTCATTCTTCAATAGTTCATCAAGATTTTGTTGGAGGAGTTCAAGTATCTTTTCTTCTCGCGTCTCGAACTGCAAAAAATTCTCCGTTTTCTTCTGACGTGGAGTTTTGCATTTCTTTGTTCTTCTTAGCTATTCAAACACTTGATTGTGGCAGAATTTCGCCTCAAGTTTTGAGATGTTTTGATAAGTCCACAACAAGCTTATTCTTTCGTTATTGATTTTCTCAACAACTCCGTTCAACCCTTCATTCTAAGTTCTTTTATTCCATTCTTTCAATTCTTCCGGAGGCATTATGTTGTTCCTCTCGTCAAGTATCCTTCCATCTTCTCAAGTTCATGTTCTACTCTTTCCATGTTTAGCCGGAGTGCTGTCCAAATTCTTCCGTGCTTATTCTTTTCTACCTTGTCTAACCCTAGTGGTTTCAAAGTCTATCTTGTTTCTCGAGCTTTTCATTCTCTTTATATTCGTTGTTCATCTTTTCTAGCCGAGTGCTCTCGACTTTGTTCTTCTTCTATCTTGTGTTCTTACTTCACCTCATCCTCTTTCTCTTCCGTCTCGTTCCTAAGATCTCGGGACGAGATCTCTTGTTAGTGGATGAGAGTTGTAACGCCCCGAATCCGATGCGCCACGTGTATTCCAGTTATTCGCCATCATTGCCATGTCATTTGTTTGCGTGTTGCATTTTGCCATGTCACCATGTGCATTGCATCTACATGTTTTCATAAAGCTTGCATCCGTTCGTAGTTGCTGCATTCCCCCCTTGCCTTTGTTGACCGATCCGAGTCCCAACCAGGTTTTGATTCCCACTTGTCAATCCACCTAACCCCTCTTTGCTCAGTGCATTGACCTCTTGCGCGCGTCCAAAAACTCCCCCAAACCCGACCCGCTCTGTCGTTGCCAATGGGTCTGGATCATCTCCAAACATCCCTAAAACATCTCCGTTTTCTTATTTGGACTTCCCAAGCCTGTTTTATCTCGACCATCCGATTTCGATCGGATGATCCAAACTCTCCTCCTTTCCATATATATAGTCCATCCCTAGTCATTTTTGGCAAAACCCTAGAACCAAGGCCTCCTGTCCCATCCACCCATCGCCGCCGCCGCACTCACCTTCCGCGTCGGGATCCTCCCAGATCCCCTTCTCACCCAACCAGCTAGTCTCCTCTGAGCATCCCTCGATCCCCTCATCAATTTCTTCATCGAGCCAACCATCACCCGGCCTCTGCTCGATCCACCCATCCAGCCTCGAGCCTCCTCTGCTTTGCACCTCCTGAGCAGCAACCAGGAGCCCGAGCACCCGCAGATGCTCCCGAGCTGGCTAGTCTCCGTCTTCCCGTTCGCGCGAGACGACGAGATCCCAGGTCACGCCGTCGTTCTCGCGCCACCCTCTTTTCCTTTCTTCTCCCCTATTTTCTTTTCCCTCGCTCATCGTTCTGTTTTTCTCTCTCCGGTCAGGAGCAAGCCGCAGCTCCATTGGTACCTCTACCTTTGACCAATGCCGTCGCGCTTCGAGCCCTCGTCAGCGAGCTACCGTACCAGCAGCAAGTCCGGTCGCCCCAAGCTCTGCTCCTCCCTTGCCTCTGCTCCATCGGGAGACGACCACGCCAGCTTCCTCTCGCCCCCGAGGGGCTCCCCGAGCACCTCGTCCCCGACGCCGGCAAGTTCGTCGCCGGCTAGACCTTGCCTCGCCAGATCCACCACCTCCGTCCAGGGCCCCGGGGACCTCATCGTCCTAGCCTCCTCCGCCGCGCCCACTGCTGCAACCGTCCCACGCTGTTGACTGCGTCGCCCCGAACCGGCCTCCTCTTCGCCGTTTCCAGCTCCTCCGGCCACCTCTTGTTTCCCTGTCCTCGGTGCCGTCTGCAGTTGTGTCAAGCCGCTACCGCTGACTCTGCTTCACCTGAACCAGGGGTCCTCCTTCTGCTTCGCCCCGCGTCAAGGCCCGCTTCCGTCGACTGCCTCCTCGCTCAATTTGGTCGAGTCGTCGACCACAACACAGCAGGCCCAGCGCGTCTCCAGGCCCAGCTCCAACACACTACACACCCAGCCCGCCGTTGCACCTACTGGGCCGAGCCCATGGGTGAGCTCCCCCAGTCCCTCCAGATTCGGCCATGCGTGTTTTTTTCCTGTTGCATTTTATTCTATTTTCCAGAGAGACTGCATATTTACAGACTGACCCCTGTTGTTCATGCATATAATAACTCCACAACCGTGCATCGGATTAAAATGTTTTAAACATGTAAAATGCTTAGAATTTTGTGTAGTTTAATAATTGGCCACTTTCATCCATGTTTAAAATGTTTAAACTTGTTGTTTTTTTAATTTTTCTTAAATGCCATGTTAAAATGATTTATTTCATAATTAAATAACTGTAGCTCCAATTTTAATAAACTTTATATGTAAATGGGGTGGGAAAATGCCTAGTTTAATTTGGTGCACTTACTTTGCATGTTTAACAACTCTAAAATTATGTAATAGGCAGAACAGTACCAAATCTAAAATATGCACATGAGGATTTTCCGGAATTGTTGTTTGTTGTTTCCGGCCTCATTTAAACTTGCCTAGATAGGTAGTTTTCATATGTTTCACCTTTTGCCATGTTTAACAACATTTAATATTGTTGTACCTAAATGATAGCAAACTAAATAACTCGAATGTGGTGTTTTGTCAATATGCAACTCATTGAAAATTGAGCTCCACTTAATTTGTAGTATTGTTTGTTGCACTTTGCCATGCCATGCCTCATTAAACCGGACATGCATCATACTTGTTTTGCATCATGCCATGTTTATGTCTTGAGTGTTTACCTTGCTGTTTGCTTCTTTCCGTTTGTGCTCTTTCTCGTTAGTTCCTGTTTCGTTGCGATCGTGAGGATCCGTTCGTCTATGCTTGGTTCGCCTTCGTGGCTTCGTCTTCTTCATGGACTCGTTCTTCTTCCTAGCGGGATTTCAGGGAAGATGACCGTCACCTTGGATCTCATTACTATCATTGCTATGCTAGTTGCTTCGTTCTATCGCTATGCTGCGCTACCTATCTCTTGCTTATCAAGCCTCCCAAATTGCCATGTCAGCCTCTAACCTTTTCACCCTTCCTAGCAAACCGTTGTTTGGCTAAGTTACTGCTTTTGCTCAGCCCCTCTTATAGCGTTGCTAGTTGCAGGTGAAGATGAAGATTGTTCCTTGTTGGAACACGGATATTTTGGGATATCACAATATCTCTTATTTAATTAATGCACCTATATACTTGGTAAAGGGTGGAAGGCTCGGCCTTATGCCTGGTGTTTTGTTCCACTCTTGCCGCCCCTAGTTTTGGTCATACCGGTGTTATGTTCCTTGATTTTGTGTTCCTTACGCGATTGGGTGATTTATGGGACCCCCTTGACAGTTCGCTTTGAATAAAACTCCTCCAGCAAGGCCCAACCTTGGTTTTACATTTGCCTCACCTAAGCCTTTTTCCCTTGGGTTTCCGGAGCCCGAGGGTCTTCTTATTTACCCCCCCTCCCCCCGGACCGTGCTCGTCGTGAGTGTTGGTCCAACCTGTCAGCCGCCGGTGGCCACCAGGGGCAACTCTGGGCCGGCCTACCGGAAGTTTGGACAATCCGGTGTGCCCTAAGAACAAGATATGTGCAACTCCTATCGGGATTTGGTGGCACACTCGGGCGGCTTTGCTGGTCTGGTTTTACCATCGTCGAAATGTCTTGTAACCGGGATTCCGAGTCTGATCGGGTCTTCCTGGGAGAAGGAGTATCCTTCGTTGATTGTGAGAGCTTGTGATGGGCTAAGTTGGGACACCCCTACAGGGTATAAACTTTCGAGAGCCGTGCCCGCGGTTACGTGGCAGGTGGGAATTCGTTAATATCCGGTTGTAGAGAACTTGACACTTGACTTAATTAAAACGCATCAACCGCGTGTGTAGCCGTGATGGTCTCTTTTCGGCGGAGTCCGAGAAGTGAACGCGGTTTGGGTTATGTTTGAACATAAGTAGTTTCAGGATCACTTCCTGATCATTGCTAGCTTCATGACCGTCCCGTTGCTTCTCTTCTCGCTCTTGTTTGCGTAAGTTAGCCACCATACTTGCTTAGTCACTGCTGTAACCTCACCACTTTACCCCTTCCTTACCCATTAAGCTTTGCTAGTCTTGATACCCATGGTAATGGGATTGCTGAGTCCTCGTGGCTCAAAGATTACTATCACAATAGTTGCAGGTGCCGATGATACCAGTGCAGGTGATGCAACTGAGCTCAGGTGGGAGGTCAACAAAGATCTTGGTTGTTGCTATGTTTCATTTCATGTTGATCAGTAGTGGAGCCCAGTTGGGACGATCGGGGATCTGGCATTTGGGGTTGTCTTCTCTCTTTTGGATTTGTCCGTAGTCGGACCTATGTGTGTACTCTGAATGATGTATGATTTATTTAAGTACTTGTGTGAAGTGGCGATTGTAAGCCAACTCTTTATCTCTTTCTTGTTCATTACATGGGATTGTGTGAAGATGACCCTTCTTGCAAAACCACCACAATGTGGTTATGCCTCTAAATCGTGCCTCGACACATGGGATATATAGCCGCATCGGGGGTGTTACACTAGAAGAGCCCCTCAAGAACAATCTCTTCATCTTTTTCTGAAAATTTCTGAAATTTTTAGTAACTCAAAATAAAAGTGAATCAAAATAAATAAAATTGATAGCAACTACTCCCACAAGTGCCTAGAGCCTATATCATGCATTAGAATTACTTGGGACCTCATAAATTTGACATGCAAGCTCAAGAATAGGGTCACCTAGGCAGCAAAAAATTGCAATGAATAAAGCACTAGAACAAAAACTAGTTGGACCATTGGAGGAGTCACATACCAAGGAACAATCCCCCAAAGCAGTTTTGTGAATGGAGCTTTGAGCTAGGAGATCGAAACTCGCAGCAAAATGAGCTAAAACTCGTGCTTGAGCTGGATGGTGATTTTTTGGGGAGGAAGATGAAGTGTGTGGGTGCAGGAATAAGTGGAGGGGGGCCACCATGGGCCCACGAGGCTGGGGGCGTGCCCTGTAGGGGTGGGCGCGCCCTGGACCCTCGTGGCCAGGTGCTTGCTTCCCCTGCTGTGTTCTCAGTGCCAAATATTGTTAAATATTCCAGAAAAAATCATACTAAATTGGCAGGGCATTTGGAGAACTTTTATTTTTGGGTATTTTTTTATTCCATGGATAATTCAGAAAACAAACATAAAATACTATTTTTGCTTTATTTCATCTAATTAACAGAAAGTAAAAAGAGGGTACAGAAGGTTGTGCCTTCTAATTTCATCCATCTCATGCTCATCAAAAGGAATCCACTAACAAGGTTGATCAAGTCTTGCTAACAAACTCATTCTGAATAACATGGAACCGGAGAAAATTTGAATAACACTAGGTTACCTCAACGGGGATATGAACATCCCCAATAATAAGAATATCATAATTCTTCTTGATAGTAGGAAGAGGAAATTCAAAGCCTCCAATAATGATAGTTGGAATTTTTCCAATAGAATTTATACTGTGAACTTGAGGTTGTTTCCTCGGAACGTGTACCATATGCTCATTACCATTAACATGAAAAGTGACATTGCCTTTGTTGCAATCAATAACAGCCCCTGCAGTATTCAAAAAGGGTCTATCAAGGATAATCGACAAACTATCATCCTCGGGAATATCAAGAATAACAAAGTCCATTAAAATAGTAACATTTGTAACCACAACAGGCACATCCTCACAAATACCGACAGGTATAGCAGTTGATTTATCAGCCATTTGCAAAGATATTTCAGTAGGTGTCAACTTATTCAATTCAAGTCTACGATATAAAGAGAGAGGCATAACACTAACACCAGCTCCAAGATCACATAAAGCAGTTTTAACATAATTTATTTTAATGGAGCATGGTATAGTTGGTACTCCTGGATCTCCAAGTTTCTTAGGTCTTCCACCCTTAAAAGTATAATTAGCAAGCATGGTGGAAAATTCAGCTTCCGGTATCTTTCTTTTATTTGTAATAATATCTTTCATATATTTAGCATAATGATTCACTTTAAGCATGTTAGTTAAGCGCATACGTAAGAAGATAGGTCTAATCATTTCAGCAAAGCGCTCAAAATCCTCATCATCCCTTTTCTTGGATGGCTTAGGAGGAGAAGGCATGGGTTTCTGAACCCATGGTTCTCTTTCTTTACCGTGTTTCCTAGCAACCAAATCTCTCTTATCATAACATTGATTCTTTGATTGTGGGTCATCAAGATCAACAGCAGGTTCAATCTCTACATCATTATTATTGCTAGGTTGAGCATCAACATGAACATTATCATTAACATTATCACTAGGTTCATGTTCATCACCAGATTGTGTTTCAGCATTAGAAATAGAAATATCATTGTGATTCTCAGGTGTGTCTACAACAGGTTCACTAGAAGCATGCAAAGTCCTATCATTTTTCTTTTTCTTCTTTTTAGAAGGACTAGGTGCATCTACATTATTTCTCTGAGAATCTTGCTCAATTCTCTTAGGGTGGCCTTCAGGATACAAAGGTTCCTGAGTCATTTTACCAGTTCTAGTAGCCACTATATCAACAAAATCATGTTTATTATTTAATTCATCAAGCAAATCATTTTGAGCTTTAAGTACTTGTTTTGCTTGAGTGGTAACAATAGAAGCATATTTACTAATGAGTTTAAGTTCACCTTTAACTCTAGTCATATAATCACTCAAGCGTCCAATCATGTAAGCATTACTCTTTAACTCTCTACCAATATAAGCATTGAAATTTTCTTGTCTAGCCATAAAGTCATCAAATTCATCTAAACATTGGCTAGGAAACCTAGTAGACGGGATTTCAACCTTGTCATATCTATAGAGAGAATTTACCTTTACTACCTGTGTCGGGTTATCAAGACAATGTGTTTCTTCAATAGGTGGTATATTAAGACCATGTATTTCTTCAACAGGAGGTAAATTCTTAACATCTTCAACTTTAATACCTTATTCTTTCATAGATTTCTTTGCCTCTTGCATATCTTCAGGATTGAGAAATAGAACACCCCTCTTCTTCGGAGTTGGTTTGGGAATTGGCTTAGGAGTTGGCTCAATTGGCTTAGGAAGAGTCCAATTATTTTCATTAGTCAACATATTATTCAATAACAATTCAGCTTGGTCGACTGTTCTTTTCCTGAAAACACAACCATCACAACTATACAAGTGGTCCTTGAAAGCATCAGTTAGTCCATTATAAAAGATATGAAGTATTTCATTTTTCTTAAGAGGATGATCAGGCAAAGCATTAAGTAATCGGGGAAGCCTCCCCCAAGCTTGTGGGAGACTCTCTTCTTCAATTTGCGCAAAATTATATATTTCCCTTAAGGCAGCTTGTTTCTTATGAGCAGGGAAATACTTAGCAGAGAAGTAATAAATCATATCATGGGGACTACGCACACAACTAGGATCAAGAGAATTAAACCAAGTTTTAGCATCACCCTTTAATGAGAATGGAAATATCTTAAGGATATAATAGTAGCGAGATTTCTCATCATTCGTGAACACGGTGGGTATATCATTCAATTTATTAAGATGTGCCATAATAGTTTCAGACTCATAGCCATAAAAAGGATTAGATTCAACCAAAGTAATTATCTCAGGATTGATAGAGAATTCATAACCCTTATCAGTAACAAAGATAGGTGAAGTAGCAAAAGCAGAGTCATATTTTGTTCTAGCATTTAGAGATTTCTGTTTCAGTTTAACTAATAACTTAAGATCAGATCTATCATTGCAAGCAAGAATATCTCTAGTAGTTTCTTCATCCATAACGTAACCCTCAAGAACAACATGCAATTCATACTTAGGGGGAGAACCTTCATCATCACTATCTTCAATAATATCATCTTCAAGAATTTCATTCTCTCTAGCCCTAGCAAGTTGTTCATCAAGAACTTCACCTAATGGCACAGTAGTTTCAAGCACAGAAGTAGTTTCGTCATAAGTATCATGCATAGTAGAAGTGGCATCATCAATAACATGCGACATATCAGAATTAGTAGCAGAAGCAGGTTTAGGTGTCGCAAGCTTACTCATAACAGAAGGAGAATCTAGTGCAGAGCTAGATGGCAGTTCCTTACCTCCCCTCGTAGTTGAGGGATAAATCTTAGTTCTTTCGTCTTTCAAGTTCCTCATAGTGATCAACAGATATAAATCCCAAGTGACTTAAAGAATAGAGTTATGATCCCCGGCAACGGCGCCAGAAAATAGTCTTGATAACCCACAAGTTTAGGGGATCGCAACAGTTTTCGAGGGTAGAGTATTCAACCCAAATTTATTGATTCGACAAAAGGGGGGCCAAAGAATATTCTCAAGTATTAGCAGTTGAGTTCTCAATTCAACCACACTTGGATAACTTAGTATCTGCAGCAAAGTATTTAGTAGCAAAGTAGCATGGAAGTAACGGTAACAGTAGCAAAAGTAACATTAGTAGTTTTGTAGTAATTGTAATAGTAGCAACTGTAAAGTAAATAAGCAAAGCACACTATGTGAAAAGCTCGTAGGCATTGGATCAGTGATGGATAATTATGTCGGATGCGGTTCATCATGTAACCGTTATAACATAGGGTGACACAAAACTAGCTCCAGTTCATCAATGAAATGTAGGCATGTATTCCGAATATAGTCATACGTGCTTATGGAAAAGAACTTGCATGACATCTTTTGTCCTACCCTCCCATGGCAGCGGGGTCCTAGTGGAAACTAAGGGATATTAAGGCCTCCTTCTAATAGAGTACTAGACCAAAGCATTAACACATAGTGAATACATGAACTCCTCAAACTACGGTCATCACCGAGAAGTATCCCGATTATTGTCACTTCGGGGTTGTCGGCTCATAACACATAATAGGTGACAATAGACTTGCAAGATAGGATCAAGAACTCACATATATTCATGAAAACATAATAGGTTCAGATCTGAAATCATGGCACTCGGGCCCTAGTGACAAGCATTAAGCATAGCAAAGTCATAGCGACATCAATCTCAGAACATAGTGGATACTAGGGATTAAACCCTAACAAAACTAACTCGATTACATGGTAAATCTCACCCAAACCATCACCGTCCAGCAAGCCTACGATGGAATTACTCACGCACAGCGGTGAGCATCATGAAATTGGTGATGGAGGATGGTTGATAATGACGACGACGACGAATCCCCCTCTCTGTAGCCCCGAACGGACTCCAGATCATCCCTCCCGAGAGAGATTAGGGCTTGGCGGCGGCTCCGTATCGTAAAATGCGATAAAAGTTTCTCTCTAATTTTTTCCCCGCGAAAGCAAATATATGGAGTTGGAGTTGAGGTCGGTGGACGTCCAAGGGGGCCATGAGGCAGGGGGCGCGCCCAGGGGGAGGGGGCGCGCCCCCACCCTCGTGGACAGGGTGTGGGGCCCCTGACGCTAATTCTTTCGCCAGTATTTTTTATTAATTCTGAAAAGTTGCTCAAAGGATTTTCAGGTCATTCCGAGAACTTTTATTTCTGCACAAAAATAACACCATGGCAGTTCTGCTGAAAACAACGTTAGTCTGGGTTAGTTTCATTCAAATCATGCAAGTTATAGTCCAAGACAAGGGCAAAAGTATTTGGAAAAGTAGATACGACGGAGACGTATCATGCCACTACCTTTTATTGTAAGAAATTACAGGGGAAGCAGAGAAGACTTGAATCATTGAGAGGTTCTTCGAGACGAGCATGCCAGTGTAAACTTGTGGATGATGTAGAGGTAAGTACTAAGGGGTCGATGATATGATAGTGGCGGTAGACGGCCCCGTTGATGCGTCCATGAAGGAGCCGAGGTGCCGGGAGATCCATGCCATGATGGAGAGAGAGAGAGAGGAGAGAGAGAGAGTAGAGGAGAGGGAGGGAGGGAGAGATAGAGAGAGAGATAGACGTCGATGCTCTCATCGACGTGGAGGTGACAAACGGATGAGCGTCCGTGCATTTTGCGCCCATAGTATATGAACAATGGGACAAAAATTGGACAATGATGCAATGCTAGCCAAATTAATCATCATTATTACATGAGGAGAGGGCGGCTTTGATCCCCGTGATTAGGGTGTCACCGGCGTTTCGGCTTGCGGGGGGTGAAGCTTCAGCCTCCAATTACAAAATCAAAGACCACACATGAACGATGGGCTAACACCGCTAGTATGGGTAAACATTCCGACCAGATCAACCGTAACATGCCCATGTAGTTCTATGAAGCGGCTGCCCAAGAGACAAAGTGATGCCACTCACAAAACATGTAATCGATGCAATCGAACGACCAACTACGACAACATGCTTTGGAGGCTCATGGGTCACCCACTTTTACCGTTTTTAATGTGAATCTTCCAAATTCATCATACCTTTTATATCACTTTGACCACCCCCACGGTCTTCCCTCCATCAATTTTGAAGTTCACCATTGAGCTTCATCAACTCCCCCCTAAGGTGCAAGTCGAAAGTTCTACCTCCTACCAATCTATAACTTAGTACACCAAAAAATGTAATGTTCACACTTTTGCAATCAAGACATGACCCCTTTTCTAATGTTGGGAACATAAACTTGAGGAGATTGATGTATCAGCTGCCATCTTGATATTGTTTTGCAACATTTGTTCTTGTATGTATAAGTACAAGTAATGTTATTGAGTTGGAAGTGGTTTGCTAGCGTAAGTATATACTGGCTGGTTTCATGTGATTTCCAAGAAAGAGCAAAAGTATTGGTTGGAAAATTTGGATATTTGATATTGAACCGGGTATTGGTCGTGGTGGTGGGAGTGTGTGGTTAACTCTAGCATTCTCATGTTTTGAGCTACGAGGAAGACCATAGGTAGCTGAAGATAAGTGTTCGTGCCAGGACTCTTGAGGGGGATAAAGAGGGTTATTTTGCGATTGGGTCATTTAGTTGCAACTAGAGGCAGGGGTTTAAAGTTTTGGAATAGGTGAGAGTGGCGACTATATTCATGAGACCTCCCTTCCTTCGTCGTCATCGGGCTTCATTGTTGGTCGCTCTTTGGTATACCCATTTACCTGAATTAAGACTACCTACACGATCCGACATTCACTAGTTCGCACCGCTACCTCCCAAACCTCTAGGTTATACCAGTTTGTCGCGTGTGCTCCCTTGCCAACGTTAATGGGTTACATGCAAGAGGAAGCCGCGTTGGTGCCGAACTGCTCGGCCGCCATCGCTTGAATTTTATACCCATTTCTCAAATTAGCTTTTGGCATGTGAGCAGTGGCAGAGC